>NC_050445.1:89735005-89999398 GCF_903995425.1 Onychomys torridus | reverse complement strand
CCTCCCCCTTCCCCTCCCCCCCTTCCCCTTCCTTCCCCCTCCCCCTTCCCCTTCCCCCTCCTCCCTTTCCCTTTCCTTCCCTCTCCCCTCCCCCTCCCCTTTCCCCTCCCCTTTCCCCTCCCCCTCCCCCTTTCCCTTCCTTTTCCCCTCCCCTTTCCCCTTCCCCTTCCCCTCCCCCTCCCCCTTTCCCTTTCCTTCTCTTCCCCTCCCCCTTCCCTTCTCCTCCCCTTTCCCCTTTCCTTTCCCCTCCCCCTCCCCCTTTCCCTCCCTTCCCCCTCCCCTTTCCCCTTTCTCTTCCCCTCCCCCTTCCCCTCCCCTCCCCCTTCCCCTTCCCTCCCCCTCCCCCTTTCCCTTCCCTTCGCCTTCCCTTTCCCTCCCCTCCCCTCCCCTCCTCTACCTGCTTTACCCTGCCTTCCTCTTCTCTTCCCTCTTCTCCCCTTCCCTTCCTCTTTCCTTCCCCTCCTCTTCCTTCCCATCCCTTTTCCTTCCCTCCCCGCTCCTTCCCTAATTCAACACTGTACTATGTTACCAGATAATGAACGGGCCCATGCTGTTGCATATTTAAGTGTCTGTGCATGGATGTTTATGAATGTGTGTTCTTAGTACGTCATGCTGTGCCTGTACTTTCAGTAACTGTGTATGGGATGAATAGATGAATGAAGAAGTGAATTAGCTGTTTCCTCAAACAGATTATAATCAGATGACAAGTAGGGGCTGACACCTCTGTGTTCCTATTTATTTTAGTCACTCAGTGAAGATACCTTGTCAGTGGTGAGGGTGATATTGTGCTCTAATTGCTGACAGTTTGCTGTGTGCCTTTGGTGTTGTGTTGAGAAATTTCCATGGGGAATGTGGAACCTGACTGAGCCTTGAAGAGTAACATTCTGCAGAGGAAGGAAGGGTGTCCATCCCTAGTGGGGAATCTCTAGGTGAAAGGGGCATGGTGGGTTTTAAGGCAGTCTGCAGGGAGTGTGTTCTAATGAGACTGGCTGAAGGAACCCAGCCTCAAGGAACCCAAACCCCTGTTTACAGAGAGGAACTGGAAGCCAAAGACACAGAACCAATGCACCACAGCTCCCTGGGGATACAATGACATGAGTGACCATCAGTGTCCTTCAGTGCTAGGAGCTTGCAGACCTGTCCGAGGATGTGTCCGAGGCCTGCTGTCATTACAACTGCCCCAGCATGCTGCTAGTGTTTCAGCTCAGTGAAAGCGTGGGGATGGAAGGGGTGAGGAGGGAGCGCTGGATGACTTGGTTCACAGAGCAGCCTCTTCCCAGCCTGCCTCAGACCTCTAAGACCCCACCGCTATCTAGAGCTGCAGCTGGAGGGGGCAGGCTGGCCACCGGCTCACAGATGTCCTCTGGCCCTCACAGCACTTTTCATGTGGCAAGACTGTTTTACAACACTGTAAGCCCAATGCATTCACACAAAAGCCCGAACTTCCTTGGCCATTGCAAATCAAACTCGAGCCAAAATGAGGTCACTGTACCCTCACACTCAGAGGAGGTGAAAAAAGCCATGCCTTCAGAAAGGGCTCTTTCTCCTGCCTGGGAGTAAGACCTGCTGGTCCCAGGCACCAGCCACACTAGCTCCCACTGCTAAGGGGAAAAAGGATGAGGCTCCCTCTCCCCCTCTTCTCCCGCCCCCCCCCACCCCCGCCACTGTGTCTTCCCGCCTGCCTGTTGATTTTATTGTCTTAGTTACTTGCTTTTTATCAAGACATCATAACTTCTCAACCTGATTAGAAGATTAGCCAATTGTTGAGGTAAGCAAACCCAATCCAGTCTATACTAGTTTAGGCAGGAAATGGAACTAACTGTACAAGGACATAAAGAGGCCTGTGAGAGCTCAGTGAGGGGCACATGTGTGGTCCTGAAGGGACCAGAAGTGGCAAAAGAATGTCTAGATTGGTTCTCCTCTCTGCTCCTCACTCATTCAGTGCTGTTCTCTGTCTGTCTGTCCCCCTCTCTCTGTTTCCCTCCCTACCCTCCCATCCCTCTTCCCCTTTCTCTCCCCCATTTCTCTCTCCCCTTACCCCTCTTCTCTCTCCCCCACCATCCCCCCACCTCATGAAAATCTCCCATCTACCCAGAGTACACATTAGAGATCTAGACACTCCAAGAAAACAACTCTCTCTCCCTTCGTCTCCATCCATGGTTCCTGGGAAGGATCTCTACCTCACAGCACTTTTTCTTGCAAGACTGTTTTATTCAGAGGCCCCTGAAAGGGACTCACCTGGAGTCCTGGAAGGGACCCCATGGTAGCCTGCTGTTGGCATAGTCAGAATTTGAAGTGTGCCCTCACGAGGCTCATGGTTTGAAAGCTGTGGAGCCTTCATGCTATGGGCCCCTGCTGGTAGAGGCAGGTCAGTGGGAATGGGCCTTTGCCCTAGCCCCTAGTTCTGGCTACTCTTCCACTGTGTGAACAAGCCTCCATCACCATGAGCCCCGCCCACCCCCAGTGTGATGGACTTAGGGCCTCTGAAACCATGGGCTAAAATAAAGCTTTCCTCCCAGCAGCTGTTTCTGTCTGGTATTATGGTCACAGGAACTTGGAAATGGCTATCGTGGGTGTGAGGTTGTTCAAGGGAGACGGCTGTGAATAAGTAAGGGCTCTACAAGTGTCCAGGATGGGTGTCACTGGAGCAAGGAAGGAAGCTGCCGCTGTACTCTCCATCCAAGCCAGTCCTGTCACAGCACATGGACCAAGGGTGTTCTGAGAAGCTGGCGTAGGGAATGGCACCAGGAGCAGGCCATGAAAAATTCATTAAATGCCCGCCTCTCTGCGAGGAAGCCATGCCAAGCTTCATTCATGCTCATCATTAATTCAGTCCCCGGCTGGACTCTTTGGCTCAGTGCTTGCAGTCTTAGAACTTGGATGAGCAGTGAGCCTAGGGTCCTCTGCAGGTGATCTATGCCCACGCTGCTGTGGCTCTGGCACAGTCTCCTCCCAATGTGATTGCCAGTTAACAGATTCTCCACAGCCCTAACTACCCCTTGGAGGACATTTGGGGCTCCAGATTCATAGTTAGCACCTTTCTCTGCTTAATTACAGCGATCTGGAGAGCTTCACGCCCTCTGTTTGCTTTGCCTGGTGAGATTCTTGCTCAAAGCCAAATGCCACCTGCCTGGCTCTAGGGAAGGCTGGAGAGGCACCCCTTTCATCACACAGAGCGGAAGTTGTCTGCTTCAGGGAGAGATGCCTGGGAGGAGCAGGAGGGGGACACCAGGTGGAGAGTTGATTCTCGGGCTTCTGGCTCTCCAGAGGCAAGGCTATAGATGGAAATCTCTCTTTGTTCTTATAGTAAATTGGTTCCTATATCTGAGTTATTACTACGTACCTGCCATTCTTTTATATGGTGACCAGTATCTAAGAGACCAAGCCCTCTATGGTCTTGCCCTTTGTGCATTTGGATAGACCCACAGTTAACCAGAGCCAGCCTTTGCTTGTGACTAATAGAACTCTGTAGAAAAGACAACATGTGATCCTGAGGGTAGCAAAAAGACACTGGGGCTCCACCCTTGGCCTCTTGGTTAACTTGCTCTGGGGGAAGCCAGTTACCATGTTGGAAGGACACTCAAGCAACCTCCTAGAAAAGCTCATGTGGAGAGAAACTGAGGCTAGCAGCCAGCACTGCCCTGCCAGTCAGGGTCTGCAAGCTGCCTCAGTGGTGGTGGGTGTCCTAGCCCATCAGTTCCCAACAGCTCTAGCTTTTGTGTCTTCCAGCTGTAACTTCTAGCACCGAGCAGAAGTGAGCTGTCTTCACTATGTTCCAGTGGGCTTATCCACACACCACAGAGTGCATTATCTTAGTTAAGGTTTCTATTGCTGCAATAAAACACCATGACCAAAAAGCAAGTTGAGGAGGAAAGGGTATATTGGCCTTACACTTCCACATTGTAGTCCATCACTGAAGGAAGCCAGGGCAGGAACCTGGAAACAGGAACTGATGCAGAGGCTATGGAGGAGTTGCTGCTTGCTCAGCCTACTTTCTTACAGAATCCAGGACCACCAGCCCAGGGATAGTACCACCCACAATGAGCTTGGCCCTCTCCCATCAATCACTAATTAAGAAATGCCCTACACTGGATCTTAGGAAGGCATTTTCTCAGTTGAGGTGCCCTTCTTTTGGATAACTCCAAGTTGATGAAGACTAGCCAGACATGCAGTAAATGAGCATTGATGATTTAAGTCATGTTTGGTTAGAGCTGCCATTCAGCAACAGCTCATTAGCATCCTCTGTTATACTTTATGATTTCCCTTAATGATCACAACAGCCTATCAGATAGATGCTAGCAGCCATTGTCTGTTGTAGAATATTTAAGGTGTGTTACTTTTGTTTATGTTGCATTTGTTTAGCTCTGTGAAGCTGTGTTACTGTGCCTGTCTAAAACGTCTGATGGTCGAATAAAGGGTTGAATGGCCAGTAGCGAGGCAGGAGAGAGAATATATAGAAGGAGAAATCTGGGAGGAGAGAAGGAGTAGCCAGAGAAGGAGGAGGACTCTAGGGGCCAGCCACCCAGCTACACAGCAAGCCACTGAGTAAGAGTAAGATTTGCAAAAGTAAGAGAAAGGAAAAAGCCCAGAGGCGAAAGAAAAGTACATAGGATGAGTTAAGAAAAGCTGGCAAGAAACAAGCCAAGCTAAGACCGGGCATTCATAATTAAGAATAAGCCTCCATTCATGATTTATTTGTGATCTGGGTGATGAGCCCCCCAAAAGAGCCAAACCAAACAACAATCCTCATTTTATAGGTGAGGGAACTGACGCTCAGCTTTTCTCTTGCCTCCTCCACATAGACAAATCCTAGGCCAGTGGTGACCCATCTGTGCTTGGTCCTCATCCTTCCAGCAGCAAGGACCTGTAGTTTCCCTACAAGAGTTTTCTCACCTCTATGTAGGGTGGGCATCTTAGTTAGGTTTCTACTGCTGTGCTAATTACCATAACAAAGAGCAACTTGTGGAGGAAAGGGTTTATTTCATCTTACAGCTTGTCATCCATAACTGAGGAAAGCCAGGTCAAAAACTGAAACAGACACCATAGAGAACATTGATCACTTGCTTGCTACCCATGGCTTGTTCAACCTGCTTTTTTTATTCCACCCAGGGCCACCTACCAAGAGGTGGCGCCACTTCCAGTGATCTGGGCCCTCCCACAGTGATAACTAACCAAGAAAATGATGGAGGAGGCATCTCCTCAACTAAGATTCTCTCTTCTTGAATGACCTTTGTCTGTGTCAAGTTGACAACTAACTGGCATAGTGGACCAGAGCTGCAATGGACCTAGTTCTAAAAGCAGACCTCCAGCAAATGCAGGACCTGCATGCATTAGGCAATTAGCATGCCAGACTTTGGGGAGGATCACCTTGAATCATGCTTTACACAGTCTCCCATATTCTCTAGCAAGGGGCATCTCAGTCGCCCATTGGTAACTTACCAATAACATCCTTTACAGCCATGTCCTTTCCCCAGCCACAGCTCCCCAGTTACCTGATTCCATTCACATCCTTATCTTGGGGTCAATTTCTAGAATGGACCCAGCTCAAAACACAGAAGAAATGATGGGTGAGCAGATAATGGCAACTGCTACCAAGCCTGATATCCTAAATTCTGTTCCTGGGACTCACACTGTAGAAGGGAAGATGTGACTCACAAAATCATCCCCTGACCTCCACATGTACACTGTGGCATGTTAATATCTGTGTGGGTGGTGGTTGTGGGTCCCGTATACCACAATAAATAAATACAATTTAAAAAAATTAAAATGACAGCACTGGGGTTTGAACCAAGAGCTAATTCAAACATGAGCAGCTTTCCAGGCATATCCTCCATCGTATGCAAATGCAGACTGTGGAGCTTTGAAAGAAACTGGCCCCCAAAGGGAGTGGCACTATTAGGAGGTGTGGCCTTGTTGGAGGAAGTGTGTCACTGTGGGGGCAGGCCTTGAGGTCTCTTTTGCTTAAGCTTCCATCAGTATGACAGTCAGTCAACTTCCTGTTGCCTCTGGTCAAAATGTAGCACTCTCAGCTCCATGCCTCCATGCTCCCTGTCATGATAATAATGTACTGAACCTCTGAAACTGTAAGTGACCCACCCTAATTAAACGTTTTCCTTATAAGAGTTGCCATGGTCATGGTGTCTCTTCACAGCAATAGAAAACCCTAAGACACAGACAGACCTAAAACCCACCAAGACTTTGTGGGTACTCAGCAGCAATATTAGAGGAGTCTGACGTTCTAGTGGGCTTTTGCATGGTAGGATAAGTAGAGGTAGATATTTAGTACTGCCTCAAAATGCAAGAGAAAATGTCATAAAAAGGGGATAATTGGGGAGATAGCTAGGTTTAATCTGAGGGCATAATGTATGCAGTATTAAAATATCATGAATGATTTCCTGCATATTATTGTGTTTTTATGTACCAATAAGTTGTTTTAATTAGTAAGATATTTGGGATTATCGTCTTTAACAGTTAGCCCTATGCCTGAGCTCTCTTTTCTTGTAAATTTTTGAGGATTCATTCATTAAATGTGAGAAGAGAATACTACCTGATGTCGACTGTGCTTTCATGTTTAGCATCAGATCACCAAGTTTATACTGAAACTGGCTTCATAGCTTCAGGCCAAATGATGATGTGAGCCCAGGTCCTCATCATGTCAGCCAGCAATCCCTGCTCTTGGAGGCTGTGAGCTACAGCAGCCGACACCCCAGAGGACAGCGAGAGCAGGCGCCACATCAGCTCATGGAGCGGAAGTGCCCAGGCTCTGTTTTCTCCCTCTCATTTGTTTAATACCATCAGTGCCTTCATCGGCCCCCATAGGCTGGATCAGGAAGCCAGAGACTCTGAACAATCCCCCTGGAACTGGAGAAAGCCCAGGCTTTCTTCTGTCCTCCTGAGAGCTTGGAGAGTCCCTGGTCCATGGCTCCTGGCCTTCACCTTCCTAAACCAGGCGCAGTCTGGCTTCTAGCAGGTACCACCCCTCTCAGCCTGCATCTTCCTTTGCCAGTGACTTCCTGCTCACACCTGCCTCTTCTTTCACCTCCAGCGATAATCTGGGATGCCTTTCCCTTCTCATCAAAGAGGATCAAATAAGCAGAGAAGGAAGTAACAGCTGAAAAACACCTGCCTGATGGAACCTTCTAGTAAGTACCATTCTCCACCACCATCCTCCATCCACAGGCTGTCTGGGCTGGATGAGGGGCGAGGGTGTTCTGTAACCACATATACCTAAAGAAATTCTTCACGCAGAATGTCTTAGTAGACTAACAATACACGTTAGCATATTAAAAGCCCCAGCGCATCCTAGAACCAAGAAACCAATTTTTAACCTAGTGTTTTCCAAAAACAGCACTCGCACCTTTTAAAACCACCTATAAACATCTGGTGAAGTGCCCATGCTCTACAAACCAGTTTGCAATCACTGTCCTAAATATTCCAGTTATTGCCTAGTGTAGGATCTTTCCTGGAGTCTGATTCCTGGTGGATATCTTCCTTTTGTGAAATGAGCCAGATGAGGCCACTGTCCTCTGAGTGCCTGCCAACCTCTTCAGATGGCTGAGGAATTAAATGAGTGTAGGAATGTTGGGTGGAGCACACAGCAGTACAGATGTTGCCTATTACTGCTTGGAAATTCTCAGTTGTAGTCTTGTTTATAAGCACTGTTCAGAGGGGAACATCTAACATCTGTGGCAGGTGAATGCCAGGAATCGACGTTAAGATTCAAGACCTGCCAGATGTGTCTGTCAGCACAACACCTGAGGAAAAGGGGAGTCTGAAGCAGCCTGGGCTCTGATGCATTCCAGTGATGTATTAAGGTCAGTCGATCACAAAAAAAAAAAAAAAAAAACACTCTGGAGCTGGGCTTCAGAACTGTACCTATGGAAGGCAGAGGAGTGGGTCATTTTGACTTCACATCAATGATTCATTGGATACCACCACCCCTAGAAAGGAGAGATGGTCATGAGTCAGGGATTTCTAGTCACCAGAGGTGATCCTACCTACCTTAGGCCAGTAACAGTTGGGAGAGTAGATCATTCATTCATGAAGGGGAACTTGGGTGCTACCCCATCAGGTTCAAGCAGGTTGTAGTTCTGAGTTGACTTCCTGGGATCACCGATTAACAATCCAATCACCGAGCCTTTATTGATTAGGAGAGAAGATTAATGTCTTGCTTCTTTGAAGTGACATTTAAGTCCTAAACAGGCAATATACAGAGAGACCTTGCTATGGACTGATGATGCTTGTCCCTGTAGACTCATGTGTCACTTGGTCTCCAGCATGGTTGTGTGGAGGAATCGAACCATTAAGAAGTAGGGCTTGTCAGTGATGGTGGCACATGCCTTTAATCCCAGCACTCGGAAGGCAGAGGCAGGTGGATCTCTGTGAGTTCGAGGCCAACCTGGACCACAAAGTGAGTTCCAGGAAAGGCGCAAAGCTATTATACAGAGAAACTCTGTTTTGAAAAAGAAAAAAAAAGAAAAAGAAAAAGAAATGGGACTCAGTTAGACAATCATTAGGTCATGAGTGCTCCATGCTTATGAATGAATGGATGGATAGTATGTTATAGATGTAGATGTAGGTCAGATCTGGTAGGATCTAATTAGCATCTGGGAGAGTAATTGCTATAAAAAGAGCAAATTTGGTCCCTCCCTGGACTCTTGCTTCCTTGCTTATCTTGTGACTCTTCTGTGCACGTGCCCATTTTCTTATTTGCTTCTCTGCCATGCTGTGATGCAGTGGGAGACCCTGACCAGGACACAGGCACCATGCTGTTTGGACCTTCCAGCAACCAGAATTGTGAGCCATACAAACTTCTTTCTGTGTTTCAAAGTTTTCTGAGCCTCAGCTATGTTATTACAGAATCACAAAACTGACAAAGATAGACGCAAAATGTAATCCTCCCCTTGATGTATGGTAATGAGGGAACGTCAAATAGTTTTTACAAACATAGCCATCCGGCCCTCTCAATGATCCAAAGGATCTCTTGGGACCTTACTCCCTGTGTGCATAGATCTTTACTTCTAAAATGAGTGCCTGACTCTTCTTTGTTTCCTGACCTTCGTGCCATGTATCTGTGGGTCCCCTGTCCTTGTAGCTTGTGTGGTGGACTTCAGCCATTGGGGGTACCCCTAGGAGGACAAGAGGGAGGTTGGTGGAGTTTCCTTTCTCTGGCTATTGCAGCCCCTGGCCAAGGGTAGTGGCCATGCTTATCCAAGGCCAAAATGATTGGCTTGGCTGGTGTTGGTCCCAGGAACTGCCCCTTTCCCACACCCTGTCCACATAGGTATGTGTGAGGGAAGCCCTTTTGCTTTGATAGGAGATGGGCCTGGCTTTGTTGTTCTTCTGGGTTTCTTTTAAACCTCCATTTCTAAGTTGGACTTTCATGAGGTTCTCATTAACTGCCAGGTTCCTGGCTATCTGTGTACTCTCACTGACTTTTCTCAGGCCCTCCCAATGTTCCTGAAACGCTGAAAACCACACTGTATATTCTGAATGTTGTATATCTTGGGCTTGGGAGCTCTGCATGGAGGACCACAAGTATGACACTTTCCATAGTCTCTGCTTTCTCTGATTTACCTTTATTTTTTTCCTTTTAAAGATCCTTCATTTGTATCATGTTTACTTAAAATGTATGTGTATGTGTCTGTATGACTGTGTACCACATGAACACGGGTACCCACAGAGGCCTGAAGAGAGTATTGGAAGACCTAGTGCTGCAGTTAAGGCAGCCCAATGTGAATGTAGGGAGTTGAACTCTGGTCCTCTGGCAGAATGGCAAGTACTCTTAACTACTGAGTCATTTTTCCAGTGCCTTGCCTTTGACCTCCAGTAGTGTTTCCTGGCCATTATAGGACAGGTGACAACTATTAATAATCACTCAAGGCTGTACCTAGTTTCTCTACCCCCCCCCCATTATATCATTCTCCATAAAGAACAAAGAGTGAATGCATTGTTCTGAGCCTCAGTTTCCCCTTCACAAGAAGAGAATAACTCCATAAAATGCTTCTAAAGGTGTCATTAGTAGCTCAAGTTCACAAAGGTGGAAACTAAGGATCATGGGAGATAAGGAGCTTGCTCAACATTACCCAGCTATGAAAGAACAAGGTCCAAAGTGAAGAGTTTCTGACCATAAATAGGGGGTTCTTGATATTGTACCATAGCCTTCCAACCTTCTAATGTGATAAAATTCCAGTATTCCCTTGAATAGTCAGGAACTGAGATGAGGAGGCGGGTGGGTGATTTTTATTGCTGTAGCAAAATACATGAGAGAAACTATTGGAAAGCAGGAACAGTGTATTTGGGCACATGGTCCCTGGGCTCCTTTGCTGCTGGACTCCTGCACGGCAAAGCAGACATCTCAGTGTGTGAAAGAACAAAACTGCTCACTTGGGCAAACAGAAGGCAGAGAGAACCAGAGGGAGGGGCCAAGGACAAGATATCCCCTTCCAAGGCATATCCCCAATAATCCAGTTCCTTCAACCAGACCCCACACCCCCAATAGTGCCATCAAATTACAAATAACATCATCATGTCTCTCTGATGATTAAGTCAGAGCCTTTATGAGCCAATAACTAACAACATAGGCCTTTTGGGTCTCTTGTGAGTGTGTGGGGGTGGGGTATGTTTTACTTACGAATTTGGGATATGCTCTTGGCTTATCAAGACAGGAGCTCCTGAAGCCCAGGCTGCCCTTGAACTCACTGTGTAGCTGAGGATGACCATGAATTTTTATCTTCCTGATTCTTCCTCCATACTGTGGGGATTACAGGCTTGAGCCACAGCATCCAGTTTATAGTGGGCTGGGGATCAAACCCAGGGCTTCATGCAGGTGAGGCCAGCACTCTACCAATGGAGTCCCAGCCCCGTGCCCTTCATGCCTTTTGTTTGATTTTGTCTCACATGGGCCTATGTATGTGGGGGTGATGAGGAGCGACACATCATATCTAATGCAGAACAGATTTCTCCCAATCTAAGAACACACCAGAGAAGTCCCATTTAAGTTTCCTTTGGGATTTGGGGTGTACACTTCCTCTTTTCATTGGGATTGTGGTTCCAGGAGCATGTTATTACACAGACCTTCTCGGGGTCCTCAAAAGCATTCCAGGATCTTTACCTGACTTCGTGGGGACAGAGTCTCATATGGATTGTAACTGGGATTGTGCCCCTTGCAAACAAGCCTATTTCTAAATCTCAGGCTTTGGTTTCTTGCCTGTAAGGTTGTGGGGAAGGGTAAGTTATCCAGGTGGCAGTGAGAGGCCTGAGTAAACAGTATTGATGATGCTTTGTGCAGAGACTCTTCTGAGGAAGACCCACATCCCACCCCACCCCCACCTCACCTCCAGGGTGTCCTAACTATTCCCTGGGAATCAGCTGAGCACTGCTGTCTTGGGGAGAGCATTCCAGGGAGAGGGAGGAAAACCTCCATCAGTCTCCAGCTTTGCTGTGCCTTTTGGAAGGCACGCTGCCTTACACATCAGCCGAGGTGTGGAAGGAAGTTATGTCAGGCCCTGTCAATGTGCTGGGCACCTCCTCTGAGGTCAGGACACTGCAAGCAAAGCTTCAGAAATCCCAGCGTGCGGCTCAGCAGAGTCTTGTCAGAGTTGACAGCCACCATCTGATGTGAATTACCTCTAGCTAGGGAGAGCTAAGCCATTCACAGGAGCTTATTTCCTAAGGAACTGAGACAGGCAAATGAGGCTGAGGAGAAAAGCCAAGCATTTGGAGAGGATTACAGACATGGGAGAGCGAGCATTTCCTGGCCCACAGAACCCTGCCAGGCTGCTGGGGCAGAGGTGGAGGGATCTAGAAATGGTTTAGTTACAATGATAACCTATTCCTGTTGGCTGCTTGTGTGGAGTCTAAGGAAAGGCTAAGCCAGATTATCCTTAGATACAAGCCAGGCATGTTCTGAAGAAAAAGCCTAGACTCTCTGCAGGTTTCCCACTAAAGTTGCTAGACTTTGCTCTCTTCTGTGCTCCCTAATCCAGAGAGAAAGTGAAACAGACAAAGGACAAGGACCAAGAAGAATTCATCCCGGGGCTAATCAACCATAGCCAAAGGGCCCTTCGGTGTCTCATTGACGCTCCTCCCCGAGGATGGAAGCGAGGCCTCAGAGATGGAAGCCCATGAGTTGGACTTATTTGCAATAACAGGTTAAGTTCCAGGGAGCAAGTCCTTGCTGCTCATGCCTGCCTTTCCAAAGTCCCCAGTGTACCTCATCCTTTGCATGGTTTTCTGGAATGTCTTTGAGCTTTCTCACTGTGCCGAGCTCTGTCCTGACTCGGGGCTGTGGAATGCTCCGACCCTTCCATGCTTCTATCTAGCTGTTTCTAGCCTCTGACTCATGGTTCCCACTCCTTCATCGTTTCGGTTCTCAAGTTAGGCATCAGATCGCAGCCCCCAGGCTTGGCTCACAGCCACCGGATTCACACTCTGACAAAAATCTCTCCTTTGCCAGGTGGGCAGAATGGCTAATTCATCTGTGTCATGGCTTCACGTCTGTGTCACGGATTTCTTGTTTTCCCGCTCTGTTCCCGTTGCTGGCCATATTGTCTCGAGCGGGGTAGGTGCTTGCTCTGTTTTCTGTTGTTCTGTGGTGTCAGGTTTCCATCACTGTGACAATATACCTGAGGAAAACCAACTTAAAGGAGGGAAGGTTGGTCTTGGCTCGTGGTCCCAGTCTACGGCTTATTGGCTGTTGCTTTGGGCCTGGAGAGAGTTAGGGCATCATGGAGGGCTGGCTACATGGGGGACAGAGCTGTTTGCCTCATGGTAGCTGCACAGCAAAGCAAATAGAGGAAGGGGTTGAGGTCCCAGTATCCCCTTCAGAGAAATGCCTCCAGGGACCTATTTCTTCTGCAGGGCTTCATTCCTCAAAGATCCTACATCTCCCAGTGATATTGAGGACTGGCAACAGAGCCTTCAACCTGTGGATTGTGGGGGACATTTGAGATATAAGCCAGAAGATGGGATTCACAAACCCTCAAACCACCTATTCTTAGCATCTTTGTTTTTCAGGTAAGGGCAGAGGTTGAGTGAGTATAAACTGTGTGTGGGAAGCCACATAGCTGAGCAGCTGCAGGACGCTGTCGCTGGAACTGTTACGGTCAAAGTCTGGGCCCTGGCAGCCCTAACAATGCAGGCTCAGCCACCCAACCCCCACCAGGCCCATTAGAGAGACAAGTAATAGTGAGAAGCAGAGAGAAGAGATGTATTCAATGTGCCCACGCTGGGAAGAGCAACAAATGAAGATGTCTCATGACACTTCTGGTCAAGTCCATTTTGGGGGTCCTGACCTGATGTTTAATTTTAAACACGGTGTAAATTATACGTAGTTGTGGTCAAGGTATGGTCCTGCCTGTTACTGACCCATCGTTGTCTGTCTGGGCTCCAGTCTCCTACAAGGTGGTCTGAAAATTTGTCTGAATTGTATGAAAGCCCTTCCAGGGAGATGCAGTCTTCCTCTGACTGGTACTAGGCCCTAGCTGTTTTCTTCCCCCAAGCATTAGGCTCCCCAGTCTTCTGATAGCTAAAAGGAGGGATTTAAGAGCCTCTCTGTAGAACACCTTCCCTCTTGCTGGACTGGCTACAGTAGCAGAATCTCTAAAAGCCCATTGTTCTCTCTTTTCATTCATGTGGTCTTTGAAGAGACTGCTGAGGCCTCAAGCTCTGAGCACCCGAGACCGGTGAGGATATCCACCCCCATATAGCCCTTTGCTTTTAGAATCCAAGGTCCTGGGAGCCCAGGGCCTCAGAGCTGATCTACAGCTTTCTTTCAGACACCCCAACTCCAATTAGCTAATAAAAAAGAACCACATCCCTGGCCCCATGTGCAAGGCTTTGGCTCAGTGAGGCTAGGCAAAGCTTTAGTTCTTGCAATTTTTAACAAGTATCCCCCGGGTGAGTCTAACACATATCCATGCTGGAAACTGGAAGCCTTAGGGTATCTGGATCCTGCCTGATTTTTCTGTTTTGGTTGTGGTTACCTGGAGGGGGATAGTGGAGAGAACACTATGGCTGACTGAGAAGAAAAGCTTTGTTGTCCTCTTTAGTCAAGAGGAATAAAAGGGAACAGTGCTCCAGGGAGGCAGCAGGAAGGTGGGAACTGTCCTTTGAACTGCCTGGACAGGGAATGTCTTCTCTCCTGCTGGCTTTGCCAGTCTCACCAGGGCCAGGCCTAGGAGCAGGTGGACCTCACAGGGAGGCTTATGGGCTCCAGAATTGGCTTGTAAATAAGTCCTATGCACAGCTGGGCCTCCAGCCTCATAAATATTGACCAGCTGTGATTAAACAGTCCACTCCGGGCCACATTATCTAGCAGGAAGGCTCCTTTATTAGGCTATTAAATAAACATGAGGCCACACCTGCTCTGTTTGACCATCCTGTGAAATAGGATGCTCTGGCTGGGCATTATGTAACTAGATAGATAAGAAGAGCCATTGATTTCATTAAGGAAGTTTTAAAAAACAGATTTATTTGTTTCATTGGAGTGTATGTGTCTGTGTACCCGCATGCACCTGTGTGTGAACACATGGAAGCCAGAAGGTGTCGAATACTTTTTTCTGTCGCTATTCCCCTATTCCCTTTGGGTTAGGGAGTCTCTCCTTGAACCCGGGACTCTCATTTTCTTAGTCTGGAATCCAACAAGCCCTAGTGATCCTTTCATCTCTGCCCCCCTCAGAGCTGGAGTGACACTATGTGCAGGATACCCAGCTTGTTCTGTGAGTGCTGAGATCTGAACTCCCTAGTCCTCACGATACAGCAAGTGCTCAGCACTGCAGAACCACGCCTCCAGCCCAAACCATTAAGCAACTTTTAAAATTGAAATATTTTTGCTAATTTTATATATGAGTAGTGTATTTGCACCATTCCCACCCCCCCTCCAACCTCCACCTTCACCTGTGTTCCCCTCTTTGTCTTTAATTATTGCTGTCACATATATACATGCATGCATGCACACATGCATGCATGCACACACACATGTATCCTTCTGAGTCCATTTAGTGTTGCTCACTCATATGTATATATGTTTAGGGCTGATCATTTGAGATTGGGTAACCTATCAGGGGGCTCATTCCTGGAAAAGACTGATTCTCCCAGCACCCATTGATTAATTGCCTGTAGCTCTTCATCTAAGCGGAGAGCCTGGTGAGAATTCCCACATCCCCACTGGCCACTGTCATTATGCAGGTCTTATTTAGGCAGTTCTATTGTTGATGTTTCATTGGTGCAACTTCCATGTCATAAATAGAAGACACTGGCTCACTGCAGAAATCCTGGTCCTCGGGCTCTTAAAAACTCTCCTGCCCACCCTTCCATGATATTCCCTGAGCCTTGAGTGGAAGAGTGGCATTGCGGATGCATCAATCAGTCTATTGTTGTCTGAATTTTGACAGTTGTGGGTTCCTGTAACAATCTTCATCTGCTTTAGAGAGAAGCTTTTTTGATTGAGCAAGTTTTTAATTGAGCCCTTACTTTATACAAGGTGTTAGGCTAGGAGCTGGGGGCAGGATGGATGGCGAAGATATTTTAATTTAACATAAGGCACATTCAAAATAAGTTTCCTTCCTTAAAATTATCAAAAGAATATTTAAAAAAAATACAGTGGCAGAGAAGGAAGCAGAGTTCTTTCAGCATGAGTGTTAAGTTTCCCAGATGTGGGAATAAATGAGGACAGGCCAACAGCTCGGTGTACAGCAAGGGGATGGGTCTCCTGCCTGTGACTGAGGCTCAGCAATTGGTGGTGGAGTGGGAATGTGTATGTGAGGGGGAAGTGTAACCATCCTGTCAGGAATGAAGATATTCTAAAGAGAGACTTGTGTGTCCCTCCCTTTGATTGTCAGACCCTTGAAACAGTGGGACCCAAGAAATTGGAAAGTTTCCAGGAATCTCAAGTGGGAAGCCCAAAGCCCGATGCCCATCAGAGGAGGAGTTTGGATTTCACATTGTTCTGACAACTTGTCAGTAAAGACTGAATAAGACAATGATGGTGGGTGGGACCACACCTTGACTGACACTGCTTTCATTAGCATACACCTTGCCCACTATTTAAATCTAAACCTTGCATCAAGGCCTGAAGATGGACATGGGATGTGAGTTCCCCATTGTGGCCACAGTGAATGAATCTTCTTTCTCAGCTTTTTACTATTCTTTAATTGGCATATTGGGGAGTGGTAGCTGAACCTAGATTATGAGGACTGCCTAGGACCCAGGCTCTGATCCTACTGACTTCAGCAGTGAGCAAGCTGTGAGCACACCCTGATAGGAAGCTCTTCAGGCATCCTGTGTGACTAGATCAGAGGACATCTCTGGATTTCTGTAGCTGAATTAATCTAGAAATGGGTAGGAAAGGTAAAGAGGAACTCTCAGTTCCAAAGCTGGCTCCCAAGGGCCTATTGTGAGACAGGATGCTGGGCTTCCTTGGGCTGCCTGCTGTAGACAGGAGCCCAACTTTCAGGACTAATTAACAGAGGTGGCAGGATGGCTTCTTCAGCTGTTTGCTTCAGGGGGATGAGTCAGGCTTCTGTCTGACTGATACTTTTACCATCATCCATCTACATCAGTCACGCACAAAGCTGGCCTAGCCAAGCTGCACAAATTGCAGGGCTTGACAGAACAGAAGTGATGCTCTTCCTGGTTTCAAGAGGAAAGTAGTTGCTGACTTATGCTCTTTCTGGAAGCTTCTGGTTGCTTCCAGTTGCCCTTTGTGCTTTCTGCTTCTGTTGTATGTAGCTGGAGTTGTCTCCAGTCCCGCCTGGGCCCACAGACACTCAGACCCAAATAAACACACAGATGTTTATATTATTTAAACTGTTTGGCCTAATGGCTCAGGCTTCTTGCTACCTAGTTCTTATATCTTAAATTAACCCATTTCTATAAATCTATACTTTGCCACATGGCTTGTGGCTTACTGGTACTTTACATCTTGCTTCTCATGGCGGTGGCTGGCAGTGTCTCCTGACTCAGCCTTCTACTTCCCAGGATTCTCCTCTCTGCTTATCCCACCTACACTATACTTCCTGCCTGGCTCCTGGCCAATCAGCCTTTTATTTATCAATCAATCAGAGCAACACATTCACAGCTTACAGAAAGACATCCCCAGCACTTCCCCTTTTCTTTATTTTAAAAAGGAAGGTTTTAACTTTAACATAGTAAAATTACATATAACAAAACAATTATCAAGCAAGAATTATAGTTATAATATCTAGTCTAGTTATAATATCTAGTTTATTTGTACTTGGCAAAATTAAAGAAGATATTCTATCTATCCTATGTTTGTGAGTCTAAGGTTTTATATCATGACTAAGGAAATTATAACTATCTAGTCTTTAACTACATCAAAGGCCTCAGAAGGATATGATATCACCTGAGAAACAGGAGAAGGATGTAAGCAACTTTTGGGAGTCTTGCAGGGTAGACAGAGACAGCTGGCAGCCTGGACAGTCATCCAAAGTTCCTTTGTGAAGTTGGGGCATCTGTCTTCAGTCTAGAGTCTCTCAGTCACTTCTCTCTGTGACCTGTAGAATGTCTGGCAGTTTCCTCTGTCAAGCAAAGTTCAGTGGTCAACTTCCTATGGGTCCTGCATGTCCAGTCAATCAAGCAGTCCAGGCAAGAACAGTTTCTTGCCCAGATGGCTATTTTTGCAAAAAAGAAGATAAACTCTATATGGAGTGTCTTCAATGTCCATCCTCCTCTCTGAAGTAAATCGGTGCTGCCAGGAGCAAACATGTCTCACTGTCCAGAAAGTCTAAAATTTTAAAACATTTTAAATGCCATGTTCTGTAGGTCTTGGAAATGTTTGAAGATTACCTACCTAATTGAATTATATCTATGTATACCTAGAAAACTTAACATGACTATAAGTTTGACTATCATAGAAGACTAATTATTAATCTGTATTTTTGAATTATCCATTACAATTTAAATGAGTTACATAAACATAATACCTCAAACGAGAGTAGAAATATATATACAGAAAGACATCCCCAGCAGTTGTGGCAGGGTTAGCTTCCTGCATCTTGGTTACCCTGAAGCCCTTCTCTTATTTGTATCTATGCCTCTATGCATGTGTGCATATGCAGATGTGGATGCAAGTTAATGTGGAAGTCAGAGGTCAACCTCAGGTGCCATTCCCCAGGAACTGCCCACCTTGTTACTTGAGTCAGAGTCTCTAACTGGCACTCTCTGATTTGGCTAAGCTGGCTGGTCAGTGAGCCCCAGGGATCCTCCTGTCTCCACCCTCAAAGCACTGGCCTTCCAAGTACATGCTTCCACACCCAGCTTTTTACATTAGTGGCGGAGAGCAAACTCAAGTCCTTAGGCTAATACACAAAGTACCCTACCAACTGAATCGTCTCCCCAGACCCATCTATAGACCTATCCCTTCTTTAAGGGACACTAGTCTTACCAGACTGAAACCCGTTATAATGACCTCAATCTGATGTCACTTGTGCTATGGTTTGTGTGTGTCCCATGTAGACTATTATGTTGGAACCTTCGTTCTCAGTGCAGTGGTATGAGAGGTGAGGCCTACAGGGAGAGTTTGGTCCATAGGAGTAAGCCTTTCCTTCCTGAATGTGTATCAATGCCTTAATCATGGCAGGGGGGTCAGCTAGTTGGGATTTGGCCCTTTTCTTTTTGCATGACATTATCCTTCCTGATTTCTATTTCCACCACTTTCCGCCCATTCCAGATGCAGCTGCCTGGTCTTGGACTCCAGAATCATGCCCACTTCAACTATGCTTTATTTTTTATTTTTGGGTTTTTTGTTTGTTTGTTTTTTGGGGGTTTTGTTTTTGTTTTTGTTTGTTGTTGTAGTTGTTTTTCAAGACAGGATTTCTCTGTGTACCTTTGGAGCCTGTCTTGGAACTCTCTCTGTAGACCAGGCTGGCCTTGAACTCACAGAGATCCACCTGCCTCTGCCTCCAGAGTGCTGGGATTAAAGGCGTGCGCCACCACCGCCCAGCTCAACCTCCCTTTATAAATCACCAAGTGTTGGGTTTGAAAATGGACCAGGACAGGCTGTGAATACCCCTATCTCCAAAAAAAGTCATATTCCCAGGTGCCAGAGAGTGAGGACCTGAATGTGTCTCCACTCCTGTGTACCCTTGGACAAAGGGTCTGTCTTAGTCACTGTTCCATTGTGGACCAATGCATCTTATAGAAGAAAGCATTTGATTGGAGGCTTGCTTACAGTTTAGCAGAGTTAATCTAGTGTCATCACAGTGGGGAGCCAGACAGTAGGCAGGCATGATGCTGGATCAGTAGCTGAGAGCTTTATATCCTAATCTTCAGGCAACAGGCAAAGAGAGAAAAAGCCTGGGCCTTGAAATCCCAAAGCCCACACCCAGTGATACCCCCTTCAACAAGGACACACCTACTCAACAAGGTCACACTTCCTAATCTTTCCAAACAGATCATCAACTGGGGACCAAGCTTGCAAATAGGAGCATATGTGAGCAGGGGGCAGGACATTTCTCTTTAAACCATGATGGGGGTCTTTATTTTTTAATTTATTTTTGAGTCAGGTCTTTCTGTGTAGCCCTAGCCGTCCTAGAACTTGCTATGTCGACATGGCCAACTTAGATTTCTATCTCCTGCCTCCTGAGTGCTGGGATTCAAGGCATGCACCACATACCTGGCTTTGCAAAAGGTCTTGAGTGGTACTAGAGTAGATAGGAGGTTGTAGGTTGCCTGGATGTGGGACTCCATCTATGCAGCTTGCAGGAGGATATCACTCATGCTGAGAGGAGACTTTGTAGTGACACAATCCAATCTACAGTATTGGGCTTGAAAAGGAGCCAGAGGTGCTGAGGGAGTGTGTTTGGGGTTCCTGTGGCCTTTGGCACGAACAATTGGACCAAGTTGAAGTTTCCAGGATAGTCAGTCAAGGGTGGTTCTCAGGAGGAAGAAGATATTCTCTAAGGGTTTTGTAGCCATTGTGTTGACAATATGGACTTTATTGATACCAAGGAGGGGAGCAGTTAGGGGGGAGGTACTATGTGGGAGGGGATGGGAGGAGCATTGGAGGCTAAGGATGCAGGAGGGCCCCAGTGGGAAGATGTTATTCCTTCAGTGTCTCTCACAGAAGTGTTTATTAGAAATGGCAATAATGTGTCTCACCTGATTATTGTTAAGACAGGATGCTGAGAATCCTGAGGAGAAGGATACAAGAGTTCCCACAGCAATAAACAGCACTGCTTCCATCCCTCCAGGAGTGTAGTCTTGCACAGCATATTTAATTGTTACTCTGTATGAAGAGGGAATGAGTTAGTGAGCCTTCAGTAGATAGCAAAGTCCACCGATGCTTAAGTTCCTTCCATCAAATCAGGCATTGTAGCACACAACCTAAACATATCTCCTGTGCACACTGAGTCACTAGGTTCCTCATAAAACCTCATAAGAGGTAAATGCTATATGAATCATTACATGTTGTTGTTTAGGAAATGGTGGCAAGAAGATCAGTCCATGTTTAGCACAGACACAGTCTTTTAATGAGATTTATTTCAGTCCACAGTTGGGAGACTGAGAAAATGTGGAACCAATGGGAACGGAAGGCTGTTGTGGGATGCTGTCCTCCAGGATGTTATGACCATTGCCGTCTTTAGAGCATCTTTGATGGCTTGAATAAGACCCTCACAAGATCAGGGCCACTGATATTCCCCCATAAAAGGAGCTAGGTGTGTTCCTTAAGAATTTGCCTGAGATTCCAGCCATTCACTCCCTTTGGTCCCCATCCTCAGCTGCCTATAGTCTTAGGAAGTACTAGTAGGCATGTTCAGCCTTTCTATATGGCTCTAGACCATGCAATCAAGTTAACAAAAGTTTTCCATAATGTTCTAAGTAACTTTTAAATTGTGGTGAGTCCTGTTCACCGCTATTGTCAGTGCATGTAGCCATTGGGCTGCTGGTTGGACACACCAGCCAAGAGAACTGGAGTGTAGAGAGGGGGGAAGTTAACTAAGGGAGATTCCATCTATGAGGCTTTCAATACATCATCACCCATGCTGGGTGGGGTTTCTCAAATGGAGCTGTTTGGGAGGGTCACCAGCCCCCACCCATTCTTTGTAAGTAAGCCTAGCAAACTCATTGATTTATTCCATGTGTCACCAGAAAAAGCAACACTACAAAGATCAATGGTATCAATCTTCTGGGGCCCCAACATAAAGTAGCAAAGTCTATGCTCCAATCCACAAAAATTCACTCTCTCACAAAATCCAAGTGATGGTGAGTTGAGTCCCTAGAGGTTCTAAGGGGAATCTGCCGCCCATTTCTTCCTGGCTCCCCATGACTTACAGCTATGCTATCCCACACTCTATCTCTTTCTCCACACAGCATTCTACCTCTAAGGCTGTCTGTCTCTAAATGTTCCTTTTCTCACGCGGTCACACTTGTGGAAAATTAAAGCCTCTGCTAATTATTTAATCTCAACCCAATAACATCTACAGACCCTATTTCCCAATAAGATAGGGTACAGGGTTAGTACTGCCATGTGTCACTGTGGAGAAGGCAATTCAATCATAGCACGTGGTACAGGGTGGCAAGTGCTATAAAGGAGAAGAAAGAGGAACCCTTGGGAGATGGATCTGACCTCCTGGAAGAGGGGACATCGAAGTTGAGAGACTGTCTTAATTAGGGTTACTATTCTGTGATGAAGCATGACTAGAAGCAACTCGGGGAGGAAAGGGTTTGTTTAACTTATATATCCTGAGTCAAAGTCCATTGAGGGAAGCTAAGGCAAGAACCGAAACCTGATAGGAGCCTGGAGGTGGGAGCAGATGCAAAAGACCATGAGCATGGAAGATTGCTCCTGGCTTTCTCCGCATAGCTTGCTCAGACAGCTTTCTTATAGCACCCAAGATCATCAGCCCAGGGATGGTCCCACCCGTCATGGGCCAGCTTTCCCACATCAGTCACTAAGAAATGCCCTAAAAGCTTGACTACAGCTTGATCTTAAGCAGGCAGTTTCTCATTGGAGGTTCTCCAGCTTGTGACTAGTTGACATAAAACTAACCAGCACAAATCCTGTGGGTGATAGTGATTATCTAGGTGTGATGGGAAGTGTTCATTGGCAACTTGACAAACTGTAGAATCACCTAGGAGATGGACCCCTGGACATGTCTGAGTGTGTGTTGGGGGTTATCTTGATTGCATAAATTGAGGGGGGAGGACCTGTCCACTGTGGGTGGCACCATTCCCAGGCTGGGACCCTGGGCTGTAAAAGTGAAAGAAGGGAGCTGAGCAGCAGCAGCCACAGCCTTTTTATCTGTAGATACAATGTAACCAACCAGCTCTCGCTGCTGGGCCTTCTCCACCAGGATAGATAACAGCCTTGAACCAAACACACTCCTTTCTCCTTAGGTTGCCTTTGTCCAGGTGTTTTGTCACAGGAATAGGAAAGACACTAAGGCACTGGGCTAAATGAGTTCCAGGTAGGAAACAGTGTGTGCACAGATTTGGAAAAAGACAAGGGACCTTTATGGAATTCCCAATAGTTCAGTGTGGCCGGAACGTTGAGAGCAAGAACACAAAAGCAAAAGAGGAGCATGATGGGAAAGAAATCGCTCTGGGAAAGTCGGAGCTTTCCAGAAGAGCACATGATGGTAAGAAGAGGGATATACCCACTAGACTTTATCTGTGGGCAGTTTTTCCTTACCTCAAGCATCTAAGTGTAGCTATTTCTACATATGGTACCCCCCATGAAGCTTAAGATCTAAAAAGAAGGGCCTAGTAGAAGCTTCCAGAGTGTCTATAAAATGAAAGGACATTGCTCCATCAGTTACTAATTGCATACTTCACAGCTAGATTATTACAATCTGTCTCCTGGGAGAGGGAAAGTAATCAAATAACCCATCAAATGTCTAATTATAGACTTCAGTAATAATATATTAGCATAACTTGTAGAATATTTTCCTTGAAAAAAAATCAGTGTTTAAATACATCAGCAGTTATTTTCCCTCTAAATCTAGAAATAGTTTGGATGGTTTCCTTACAGCTACCAGGTGTGTCCGCCATTTTGATCCACAGTCCGTAGGCTGCTATTCCATGTTGCAAGATGGCTGCAGGCACTCCATCTGTCAGGATAATATACTAGGAGGTGTGAAGAGCAGAGGGCAGTACCAACCAATCAACCAAATTCTCTGCAGATGCCCTCATCAGAAAATAATCATATGACCACCTAGACGCAGGAGAGGCTGGGAAATACAGGCTTTGAACTAGGATCATTGCCACTTCAAACTTAAATCACAGTGATCAAACCAAGGACAAAGTGGGCAGAATGGAGATTAGGTGGTATTCAGGCTGCCTCTGTCACAGGGAATGTGAAGCGAAGGAGCATCATTCTGTGAAGAGGTGATGGGTGATGCTGATGTTGAGAGATGTGTGGTGGGGAGAGGCTGGCCCTGCCAAATGGAAGGCATGGGCTCCCTAACAAAGAGCAGAAGAAATACTCAGAGACCAATCAAGGGAATGTACAGGCTTAGCAGTGCAGGGCCTCATTAAGATGTGGTGCCATGCTTGGGGAGATGGCTTATCAGGGATCTAAGTTCTGTCCCCAGAGCTCATTTAAAAGACCTGGGCATGGTGGTACTCACATGTAACAATGTTGAGGATGTGGAGACAAGAAGATGCTGGAGCTTGGTGGCCAGCCAGCCTCTCATGAAAAAGTGAGAGACACTCTCTCAAAAGGGACAAGGTGAGGGTAACTGAGGAAGCCCCTAGAAGCTGATCTCTGGCTTTCGCATGCCTGTATGCACACATGTACCCACACACATGCAATATTCCCCTCCCCTGGTGCACACGTTCATACACACACACACACACACACACACACACACACACACACACACGATTTAGAACATTGTGCTAACTTCAGAGGAAGCTGCTCTACTCTGGTCAGCCTCAAGCAGGAACATGGTAGCCTGGTCTTCTATGTATGCTCTGGATACCTGTAACATGCCTGGCACCCGAGGATACAGAGAGGCAGCTCACTTGCAGGGGGAGCCTGATTCTATAGAAGGATGATCCTATTCTGGACCACAGCTCATAAAGCTACGTGCTGAGCTGTGTGCAGGGAAGGGTGTATGTCAAGGACTGGCAGCGAGGCCATGTCAGCTACCCTTCTCATTGCTCTGACAGAATTCTTGGCAGCAGCTGCTTTGGGGGAGGGAGGTTTACTGGTTCACAGTTTCAAAGGGAGGAGTCCATCCGGCCTGGCAGCAGGAGTGGCTCGTTCTGTGACGTCAGAAGCATGCAGGAGAGCTTATTCTTATCTTGGTAAATCAAGAAGCAAAGCAGAAAGCAGGGCCAGGCTACACCTCTCAAGGCTTGTTGCTAGTGGCCTCTATCCACCAGTGAGGCTCTTCTTCCCAAAGGTTCCATAGCCTCTTGAATGCAGACAGTGCCATCAACTGGGGACTGAGTGTTCAAACACACATAGTAGGAGCCTGTGAGGATAGTTCAGGTTCAAATCCTAACGAGCGGTAACTCATAGGGATTGTGTGTGCTTTCAGCAGCATGAAAAGGAGGCCGAGGGAATGAATGCCAAGGAGATCCGGCACAAACGCTAGAAGAACCTTTCCAAAGGTGAGTTAGTGCAAAGAGGCACTGAGAGAGGAGACTTAGTCTAGCAGGGGTTAAATCGTGCAAGGCTTTGTCAGTCTGGCTAAGGAGCTGAACAGTGTAAGACGCGCCAGTCACTTTACTCATTGCTGTTACCAAATATTAGCGAGATGCATGTTAAGGATTGACTTTGGCTCAAGGCTTGCGGTTACAGAGCATCATGTCAGGGAAGGCATGACAGCAGGAATGGCCATGGCGGAAGGAGCATGGAGTTCCTTGCTCACAACTACACGTATTAGAGAGCAGGTATGTGACAGGAAATGAGACCAGGGAGTGGGGCCAGGTTATAAGCCTCATGGCCTATCTCCCAGAGACTACTTCCTCCAGCAACCCTACCTCCCAAAAGTTCTACCACCTTCCAGAACAGCGCCACCAACTATGTGCAGCCAAACACAAAAGCCACATTCACATTTAAACCACCACAGGGAGTCATGGGCATGGCTGCTGTGAAGTCAGTCAGTGATGGGAGGCAAGCTGTGTTTTCCCATGTTCAGTTTCCATGTTCAGTTCTCACAACAGAACAGGGAAACACAGAAGGAGGCAGAGCTGTAGTTACTGAAACAGGACCCTGCCTTTAATGATCCTGACCCCTTTTGTCATTGTTGGGTGACACCTTCCTGGCCTCTTGCTGTCCCTAGGAAATACAGGTCAGGCCTGCCATTGCTTAGCTGAAACTATGGCACACACAATGGGAGCAAAGCTCATTTGAGGGCAAAAGCTGAACCCAGCTCCAGTCTGTGCCTCTTCATCTACCCTCAGTACAAATGGTTGTATTTTGGTTTTCAGATCAAATGGGTTTGATCATGGACTATTTATTATCCGACGGAGGGTAATGTCTGTAGTTAGAGTTTTCCTGCATGGCCCACAGTCAGGACAAATCTCTCTCACCCGCCAGGCCCATAGATGCTCAGACCCAACTAAGTAAACACACAGAAACTTACATTGTTTACAAACTGTATGGCCGTGGCAGGCTTCTTGTTATCTACTTCTTCTATCTTAAATTAACCCATTTCTATTAATCTATACTTTGCCATGTGGCTCGTGGCTGACCAGTACCTTACATCCTCCTTGTCATGGCGGCTGGCTGGCAGTATCTCTCTGCCCCAATCTTCCACCTCCCAGAATTCTCTTCTCTCTTGTCCCGCCTATACTTCCTGCCTGGCCACTGGCCAATCAGAATTTTATTTACACAGAGCAATATCCATGGCACTTCCCCTTTTCTTTTCTTTTCTTTTTTTTTTTTTTAAGGAAGGTTTTAACTTTTTCATAGTACAATTACATATAACAAAACAATTATCAAGCAAGAATTACAGTTACAATATTAAAGAAGATATCCTATCTTACTGACATTTGTGAGTCTAAGGTTTTATATCTAACTTATCTTTTATCATAACTGAGGAAATTATAACTATCTAGTCTTCAACCACATCAAAGACCTCAGAAGGTCTAATATTACCTGAGAACCAGGAGAAGGATGCAAGCAACTTTCGGGAGTCTTGCAGGGTAGTCAGAGACAGCTGGCAGCCTGGACAGTCACCTAATGTTCCTTTGTAAAGTTGGGGCATTTGTCTTCAGCCCACAGGGCTAGAGTCTCTTGGTCACTTTTTTCAGTTTCTTGCCCAAATGGTCATATTTGCCAAGGTGAAGATAAACTCCATATGAAATGTCTTCAACGCCCATCCTCCTCTCTGAAGTAAATCGGTGCTGCCAGGAGCAAATATGTCTCACTGTCCAGAAAGTCTAAATTTTAAAAATATTTTAAATGCCATATTCTGTAGGTCTTTGAAGTATTTGAAGATTACCTATCTATCTGAAATATCTCTATGTATATCTAGAAGACTTAACTAACATGGCTACGAGTATGATTATCATAGATGACAAATTATTAATCTATTTTTAATTATCCATTACAATTTTAAATGAGCTATATAAACATAATATGTTAAACAAGAGTAGAAATACACACAGTATAACAAAATTAACTTTAAGTTTGTATCAATAGACTAAAATCTATACCAATGTAAGACATTTTAAACAAGTTGTTCTTTAAAAGTAAGTTCATTAATCTACCCTTTCATCCTATTATATCTATATCACATGACACCCATCTTTTAAAAAATCCTAGACTATGTTTGACCCAGTAGTTTTGGGTACAGTATCCCTGCATGTAATAGAAGCATTTTCTCACTAGAGTTTGAAATTGTGGGTTGTGTGGCAGGTCCAAGGAAAAGCAAGTCCATGCAACTTACTGTCAACTCTGGAGCCTGTATTTCAATGAGTCATAGCAGCTATAAATCAGGCCAGCTGCCAGAGAGTTTGCCTACCTTTATGATTAGTCGGTAGCAAATAGAGAAGAGGACTTGGGGTTACTCAGGGCATAGCCACTGTTTTTATAATGTTAGTGTCATCTGTAGCCACAGGGTGCTTCGTCTTATTGTTAATGATGTATGCACATGTAATGGTTTAGATCATAGTGGGAGTTCATGTGTACAGGTGTATGTGTTGCAAGCACGTGCACCACAGCACTACTTTTTTTTTTTTTTTTTAACTTTTTTTCTGGGATCAAACTCAGGTCCTCACACTTGGGCAGCAAGCACTTTACCAATAGCCACCTTCCCAGGCCCACTGCTTCTGCTTCTGCATACGCTTTTTCATTTAGTTCTGGGGGCAATCATGAAAAGAACACACCGGCATTCCTCAACCCAGGGGCCACACCCAGAGACGGTAGAGGACTTGTTTAAAGTCTTTCGGGCAAACCTAATCCACCCTGGCTAGGTTCTTCTGATTCTGTGCTTTCTGCTCGTCTCCTTTTCAAACAGTAACCTTCTTGTCTGAAGGATGAGCATGCCTTTTAAATCAGCAGTTCTCAACCTGTAAATTGCCACCCCTTTGGGCAACTTTGAACGGCCCTTTCACAGGGGTCACCTAAGACTATCAGAAAGCACAGGTGTTTACATTACAATTCATAACTAGCAAAGTTAGCAATGAAAATCATTTTGTGGCTGGGGTCACCACAGCATGAGAAACTGTCTATATTCAAGTGTCACAGTATTAGGGAGGTTGAGAACCACGGTTTTAAAAGCATCTGTTGCAAAGCACGGGCACCATCCATTTTTTCTCACAAGGCCACTCCAGCTTGGCAGCTGTGGCTGGATGACCTGCTCAGCTGAGGATTCTGAGGCTATTTCTAGGTTCCATGGGGACTTTAGTAAGCATTAATCCCGAGTAGCGAAAGAACCAGATGACAGCATGGGAGATGAGTGGATGACTAGACCATCCATTTGTAAGGATAGATTTTTCTTGTCTCTATTCACCCAATAAAATAATTGTGTGCATGCATCTCTCTCTCTCTCTCTCTCTCTCTCTCTCTCTCTCTCTCTCTCTCTGTGTGTGTGTGTGTGTGTGTGTGTGTGTGTGTGTGTGTGTGTGTGTGTGTGTATGTGTTCATATGCACACAGGTAGACACATCCTGGGATCCTGAGTGTCATAATCCTGCATGATGCTGCCCCCAGTAGCAGGTGGAAAGCATTTTGGGATATGTCAGTTGTCACCTGCAGCCCACATGCAAGGTGGCAGGGAGATGCACAGCTTGGGCTTTAGAAGAGGGCATGGCCTGCTGAAAGGTGGGTGGTAGGAATTCACATGTGTCTTGGGCTACACAAGCCTATAGCCACCCTCCTAGTAGCTGGGGTGATATTGGGGGAAGGGCTCAGCTTCTCTAGGCTTCAAGTTCTTCAGTTGAGAAAGGAAAAAGAGGAAATCATAGTAAGCTTGGAGACATAAAAACACCAATGAAAAAGATAGTTACTACTAGTTGGGTGTTTTGTTTGGTAGACATTGCTTTAAACCCGTCATATGTTCCAACTCACTCTATCTTCAAAGGACCCACTGAAGCAGCATGGGGCAAGTCCCACACCTAGCAGACACTGAGTGCTGGGAAGGATCCAGCAGTACTGTCGTGGTCCCTGGCCACAGGACTGTCCAGCTGTCAGGCGTCACAGCCTAGAGATAGTGTCTGACCTTCTGACGCAGGTTTCACTCCTGCCTCTCTGAGATTTCCCACAAGTCACAGAACTTCTCTGGGGGCCAGGTTTCCTCTACAAGAAGAAAGGCTTACATGAAAGGGTTGATTAGATGCCCCGGGGAAATCTTTAAAAATCAATCCCTGGGCTTCATTCCCAAAGGATTCTGAGCTGATGAGCCTGAAGCTGAGCCTGAGACTCTGTGCGGCCTTAAACTTGATCATGAAAATGAAAAAAAAAAAAAAAAAAAAAAAAAACCTGACTCAAAAATAGAGAGGATGATGATGCCAATCACCAGCTCCTATCCTGGTGTTAATAGCTCTCTGTTCCTCCACCCCAGGGCACACACAGCTCATAGCAGCAGCTTCTCTGGCCTTTGTCAGTTGGTTGTTGGAAGGTTCTTTTTTTTTTTTTTCCCAATCAGAATCTCACTGTGTAACACAGGTTGGTCTTAAAGTCAAGATTCTCCTGTTGTTGTTATCTCCCAAGTCCTGGGATTTCACATGTGAGCCTCCATGCCCAGCTTCCGGGAGTGCCTAACCATCCCCTCTCCCAGCCCTTCGAGCATGGCTGCCGGTGCTTTTATTTCCTGCACAGCCCTCTGTGCCTTCTCTAGACCTTTCCTGCATCTTTATTAACGGCACCCGCTCCCTCCTTTCCATGCGCTCCCATCTCCTGTGGGGACCTGCTCGTCTTTTTATTTTGATCTGCATAATTCTAAAGCCACTCTGGTGTCACAAATGCCACTATCCCATTCAGCAAGACAAACAATGATTCCTTAATCTCAAACACAAGCAGGCAGCTGTGTGTTGGAGATGCCCCTTGGGTCTGTGAGCACTTGAGTTTGACAATCACTGGAGTAGCCCACCTCCGAGGAGCTTTCCAAATCAAACAAGCTGCCTCTTGAATCTGCAAAGAATCTCCCAGTTAATAGACTTGAGCCAGTCTCCACCTGGTGGTAGAAAAACCCACCTAGACTGGAAACTGGTAAATTAAAACCTGGTCCTACCATGAGGCAGTGTTGCCATGGAAACTTTCCTGGAACATCTAGCAAGTGGTTAGGACACTTGGGCCTGGCCCTACCAATAGGATAAACAGTCAGGTGGATATTAAAGCAAGCACTACCCCATGTTCATCTTTCAGCCACTGAGGAGGGGCGTGGCCACCCACAAGACCAGACCAGTGAATCAGGGTATAAAAGAAGGCAGTCAGTTCTCTTCTTATCCAAGACCAGACTATCATCACAAACACTTTCATCTTTGAACATTTGGTTTACTTCCTCAGACCTCAGATCAAACCACCCAAGAAAAAACCCTTGAGATTTGTCCAGAAACAGACCAGGTGTGGACCCCGTCCAGCTGGAGAGGCCATAGGTGGGTAAGATGAGAACAGTTCTGCACACCTGTGGTTGGGGCCCCAAGCAGCTCACTGCCTGGGACAAAGGCTGGGGCCCTTTGTTTATGCTGGGGACTTTAGTATCTCCTTGTGTGTTTCAAAACCCATTTCAAGCTGGATTGGTATCTTGAGGCTTGTAATCCTAGCTACTCAAAAGGTTGAGGCAGGCAGATCCAAGTTTAAGAGCTATCTGGGCTAGTGAGTGAGTTCAAGTCCAAACCTGTGATTTTTCTTTTGAATTAGTGGATTATCCAATCCAGTCTCCAATGCCTGGAATTCCAGACAGCACATTTTAAACTTGCTGATGTCAAGCCTTTTTGAGAGGAAGCATGATTCTTACTCACAGCACTTTGTTTAGTTTTGTGGGGGTACATGCCTGTTGTGTTTATGAATATGCAAGTGTATGCATTCATGTGTGTAGAAGTCCTATGTCAACCCACGGGGGTTGTTCCTTAGTTACTTTTCAGCTTTGCTTTTGAGATAACAACTCTCTTATTGGCCTGGGACTCACTGGTTAGGCTAGATTAGGCACAAGGTGCTGCTCACCATACACAGCCTTTTTATTTTTTTTTTAGTATTGGTCCTAAAGATTGAACTCAAGTCTTCATTAGTGCACAGCAGACACTTTACTGAGTGGGCTATCCCCCAGCACTGTTACATGTTTAAAGATGAATTGCACTTCTTAAAGGTAATAGGTGAAGCCTGGGCTAGTAGTAGTCCCAGCTATTTGCGAGTTCCACTTAGGCAGGAGAGTGGTGAGTTCAAAGTTAGCCTGGATAACTTAGTGAGCGCCTGTTTGAAAAATAAAGAGTAGAAAAGTAAAAAGGAGATCTGGGAACATAGTTCAGTGGTAGGTCACTTGTCCAGCATATGATAGATTTCTAATTTCAGTGTCCAGTACACACACAAAGGATGAATATACCGTTTCATCCCTACTGTGCTAAATTATGCTCCTGAACCCCGAAGAAAGAGTTTGCCCAGAAAAACCCCATCCATGCTCAGAGGAGGAGAAGTTGGCAGGGGATCAAAGCATCTCATTACTTAAAGACGAGCCACCAGGGGCGTATGCATATGGCTGGGTATTTGGCAGGCTGGTTCCAGGCAACGTTTTCCTCGTTAGCTTCTACATGAAAGCATTTTCTGCTGACGCTGCGATTTATATTATTCTAGTTTTCAAAGCACATCATTCAGCAGCCAGGCTACTAGCACCTAACCAGTCTTCAGAGGCTCTGCTGGTCCCCAGCCACCTCAGTGCTGTTCCCACTGAGTTTACATGCCAAGGAAGGCACTGTTTGCATTCCATCACCTGCATGCAGAAACTGAGCTAGACTTTGCTGCAAAGTTCATGTTGGTGAGGGAGAAAGTGTCACTTACTGGCTACAACAGAAACATCTGGATTGGGCCTTCTGAAGTTCCCTGTGGCTTCTATCTCTGTCACCACTTAATCTGTTGAATAACAGTATCTCTGAGAGTCAGACAGGCTGTACGGCCAGCTATGGAGGCAGCTAAGAGAGATCTTCTTGGCTTTGGGCATGAGGATCCAAGGCTAGCTATGAATGCAGCCCATGTATTTGTAGATGACAATGCCATGCCTCAGTGTCAAGAGGTTGGGTACACTTGCTGGTATTGAGGCAATCTGCAGACAGAAGGTGATGACCCAGGAGACCCCCCCCCTCCTGAAGAGGTGGGCACTTGGGCTGTTCCCTGCATTGGGTCACGGGACAGGAAAAATTCAGAGCTTGGCTTCCCAGCACTCATGTGCCAAAGGTCCCAGTCCAGTAACTTTCAGGGGCCTTGGGGAATCTGGGCACCTCCTTAATGATGCCCCCTCTTTGCTGGAATTTGGGACCAGGAGTGGCAGGGAATGGCTCAAGACCTTTGGAGTTGTCCTAATAGCCTGCATTGAGTTGACAAGTGATGATACAATGCCACTAAAACCTCTTGCACCTGCTGGGCAAATCCAAGGCTGACAGGGGCAGGCTGGTTCTCTACACCTAACGCATACCATGGGGACACCAGCTGTTTGAATCCACTAGAAGGGTTTGCTTTCTTGAGATGGGGGTGTAGCTCAGCTGGTAGAATGCTTGCCCAGCATGCATGAAGCCCCAAATTCAATCCCCAGCATTGCCTAAACCAGGGATGGCTGCACACATATGTAATCCCAGTATTTATGAGGTAGAGACAGGAAACTCAAAAGCTTAAGTTATGCTATGTAGGGGAGTTCATGGCCAGTCTGAGCTACATAAGATCTTATCTTTAGAAAAGATACTGATTTCCTTGGAGGTAGCAGAAGGCTCCCATTGGACTACTAGAATGCAGAAGTGGTTAGTGATGCCAGTGGGCCTGTTTTAGTCTTTTTTTGTCAGTGTGACACAAGCCAGGGTCACCTGTGAAGAGAGAACTTGAGTTGAGGAACATGTTTGCTTTAGACTGGCCCTTAGCTAAGTCTGTGGGGGGCATTTTCTCAATTAGTGATTGCTGTGGAAGGACCCAGCCCATTGTGTGTGGTGCCATCCTGAGAAGGTAACCCTGGGGTGTGTAAGAAAAAGGCAAAACAAGGAAGGAGGAGAGGAGTTAGCTGAGGGAGGCAGCATTTCTCTTCGGCTTCTGCTTCAGTTCACCACTCCAGGTTCTTGCCTTGAGATCTTCAGTGATGGAGGAACCTGAGAGAGGTAAGCTAAACCAAACCCTTCCCTCCCCATGCTTTTGGTTATGGTGTTTTATCCCAGCAATAGTAACCCTAACTATGACAGGGCTTTAGGAAATCATTATGAAGTCAAGGGCAGTAAAGAACACAAATCTAAGAGTTAAAAGCACTGGCCTTGCTCAATGGCATCTAGACTCTGTTCGTTACCCAGCTATGTGACCCTCACATAAGTTATTTAACCCAAGTTACTCATTCATAAAACAGAGATAATAACCACAGCTTAGCAAGGGGGTCGCATGAGGACTAAATAAAAAGATTACACTTACAAAGTACATACCTCTGTATATGTCCCAAGCTATACCCAGGGCAAGACAGTGTTTGCTCTCATCAATGGATATTGTCAAAGGGGATCAACGTGCTAAGCTATTAGGAAATACGTCATCAAGTTACTCATGGCCACCTCTACTTCTTCACAGGCCCGGTCAACACATCTTTCACACCAATGCTTGCAGGGGTGCCAAAATTGGTATTCATCCCAGTCCACCATACTTTACAGTTCCTCCGTGGCTCCCTACTGTTCCCCTCTCAAAATCCTATACAGTGTCTGTGGCTTAAGTGTAGTTTGAGGGTCCCACCCCAAGGCTTTATGTGTAGAAACTTAGCTCTTGATATGAGGCACTAAAGGGACAAGAATTTAGTCCGTTCTCTCTCTCTTCCTCTCTCTTTCTCCCTCCCCCTCCCTCTCTCCCTCTCTCCCCCTCTTACACACACACACACTTGAGCATGCACACGTGCATGCATGCACACAAGTGATGTTTGCAGCTGCCTCGAGACTGCCAGCAAGTGGGCATCATCACACAAACCTTCCCTGTCCAGAACTGGGGACTAGAATAGACTCCTGTCCTTTACAGAGTAGCCTGCTTCAGAAAAACAAGGAGTGGAACATGGTGATCTGTGCCTGCTCTGGGGCTTCCTCACTTCTCCTACTTGGAACCTCAGAAATAGTAATATTCTGCTGTAGGGCTGCTAGCCCACCACCTCTGTCTCATCACTTCCCTTCCTCTGTCTTCTGTTCTCTCCTCCCTCCCTTCCTCCAGGGTTACTTCATCCAATTCTTCTCCTCCTTTGAGATAGTCAGTTGTTCCCCTCCCTCACCCTGGACCTCTGTAGTGCCTTCTGAAGCACCCCCACACTGTATTCTAATTGCATTAGCATCACCCCCATATCCATGGCTCTCAATTTTCCTGCTCCTTAGAATCAGCTGGAAGCGCCATCAAGCCCTGATGCCCTGGCCTCACTCACCTCAGACTAATTCAGCTGTTCTATGGGCATGAGACTCAGACATCATGAATTCTCAGCCCCCTGCAGGTGGCTCCAGCGTGCAGCAAAGATTGAAGACTGCTATTCTCAGAAGTGCCTTAGGTGCACCAACCACATGTGTGTGCAGTAATGTATCCTTGTTAGGGCTTAATCTCATCCATAGAGAAAGGCAGGGCATTGAGTTTGGGAACTTCTAGAACTATGTCATCATCTAGGGAAACAGGTGTTGGAAAAGTCAGGTGGGCATGCCATCTATAAGGAGCTGCTGGGCATCATAGTGAGAAGCTGGGTCAGGAGTGCTGAGATCTACCTCTGGGGATCCTCCTACAGCTGATCTGGGAGTGTAGGGCATGGAGAACTGGTCAACTTAGTTATGACCATGTGCAGCCCATCCAGAAACACTTCAGCTTCACCATCAACCAGGAGGACTCAAAGGCACTAGGCTGTACTCAAGTTCTGAGACTGACTGGCTTGTGGATACTTCTCTGGGCTGAGGAGAGCATTGTGACTTCTCCATATCTTTTAAGTTGTGGGTATGTCTCTGTCTGAGTCCCCCATCTTAGGAGTCCTGTCCTTCCATGTCTTGTGGGCAGTGGAAGAGAGCTCTGATGCCTTAACCCCATCCCAGACCTCCCAGGAGTCCTGGCCAATCCCAAACCTGTCTTCATCTGAAGTCCCTAACTGGTGAATCCTCGGTCCCAGCAAGGCCATATGAAAATAAGCTGAAACACCCAGCACCTGACTTTCATGGGGCCTCACCCCAAGAAATATGTGGTTCCTCCTCGTCACACCCTCTCTGAAGAGGACAACGAGGTCTTTGCATATTGGCATCTCAAGCCTCCTTTTCTGGACCTCGGTTAGTAAACTTCAGGGTCCTATAGAGCTGGTAAGACGGGCTCTGGTTGGCAAAGACCTGGACCATTTCAACTGAAGAGAACCTAAGAAGTGGGGAGGTAGCTTGGATGACAGGGACCAGGTCCAGGAAAAGTAAATGTCTGTGCCGGTCTCCCTGGAGACTGGGAAGGACAAGACCTGGGTCCTGTGGAGAAGGGACTCTCTCCCCCAGCGCATTCTTCACAAGAGTTAGACTTGAACCTTCCTCATCCTGCTGGAAGCCCTTTAGTGGCAGGTAAACGACAATAATTACCACCCTGTGCAGGGAAGTGCAGCACAGGCTGGGGAAACCTGTGTACTCAGCAGATACTCCAGAAGTGACGGTCACTAATCCTGGCTTTGTGCCTCTTGGTTGGTGCGTTACAGGTAGGAAATCATTTCCCCTACCTCAACTCCATCTCTGGTGCTTGCCAGCCTCATTTTAAGCACCCAAAGTATAGACAGATAATCATTTAAGTGGACAGAGCTAGCAAATGACAAGCCACCCCTGGCTATCCTATGGAAGGGCTCTTTTCTTCTTTTTAGGAAACTAATGATTGTGATGTGTGTTGTGGTATGTGTTCGTGTGTGTGTGTGATGTATGTGTATTCTGTGTGTATAGTGTATGTTGTGTGTGTGGTTTATGTGTATATATGCGGTATATATGAGCGTGTATCTCTGTGTGTAGTTTGTGTCTTTTCATATATGTATGTTTGTATATGTGTGTTGTGTGTGTATATGTGTATGTATGATGTGGGCATATATATGTGGAGTGTGTATATGTGTGTTTTATGTGTCTTTATACATGGGTATTTGTGTGTGGTATGTGTATGTGTATTGTGTGTGGTAAGTGTGTATGTGTGTGGTATGTGTTTTGTGTGTATATGGGATGTATGTGTTCTGTGTGTATATTGTGTATATGGTGTGAGTGTGGTGTGGGTGTGTAAGTGTGGTGTGTGGGTGGTTTGTATATGTGTATTGTGTGTGTGCTGTATTTATAGGCATATATTATGTATATATACATGGTGCACATATATGTGTTGTGTATGCATTATGTGTGGTGTGTTTATATGTTCATATTGTATGTGTATAGTGTATATATATGCATATGTTGTGTAGTGTGTATGTACTGTATATATATGGTATGCATATATGTGTTTATGTGTGTGGTGTGTATGTATTGTGTTTGTATGTGTGATGCATATATTTAGTGTGTGTATATCTGTGTGTTGTGTGTCTGTGTGTGTGTATGGTGTGTGTATATGTCTATAGTATATGTATATGTGTGTGATGTTTGTGGTGTGTATACATGTGTCTGTATTTGGTGTGTGTGTGTGGTTTATGTACGTGTATTGTGTGTGTTCTGTGTTTATAGGCATATATTATGTATGTATATATGGTACACATATGTGTATTGTGTATTATTGTGTGTGGTATGTTTATATGTGCGTATTGTATGTGTATGGTGTGTATATATGTATATGTTGTATAGTGTGTATGTATTGTGTGTATATGTATATGGTATGTATATCTGTGTTTATGTGTATGGTGTGTATGTATTGTGTTTGTATGTGTGGTGCATATATGTAGTATGTGTATATCTGTGTGTTGTGTGTGTATGGTGTGTATATGTCTATAGTATGTGTATATGTGTGTGATGTGTGTGTTGTGTGTATGTGTGTCTGTGTTTGGTGTGTGTGTGTGGTATGTGTGGGTCAGAGGACAACCATGGACAGGTTGTCAGCTGTCTTTCCTCTCATTGGTCCCAGGGATTAAGCCCAGGTTTCAACGTTTCTGGGCAAGTGTGCAGCAGAGCTCTCGTCCAGGCTCTTTCTTCTTGTTTGGTTTGTTTTGGGTGGTGGTAGAAGACACAAAAACTGGAAAAACGGCTTTGGAATTAGCAACAGACAAAATGTCACTTAGCACCATTAGTCCAAAAAAGTGTCTCGCAGGAGAAGCACACTACCAGAGACAAGATGAGGGTCTGAACCAGGCCCTCAGCCTCCTGGGTTCAGAGTGAGAATATGCAGGCAGTGGTGCCCTTAAGGGAACTTGTGAAAGGTCCATGAGAAAGGTAGCACAAGGTTGGAGGACAGGCTAGCCACTGTGTTCCATGGGAGCTGAGAAAAGCGTGTCTCAAGAGGATACCTCTGTGCCTGAAGCTGCTGGCCTGCGGCAGAAGACCCAATCCTGTGGGAAGATGACTGGCTCTTTGTCCAGACCCAACAGCTGAGCTGGGTGCCCACTTCACCTGGCGTGCTCTCCAGCCCTGTCCACAGCGGTCTCTCCCTTTGTTTCCATAGATGCTGAAGAGTGCTTTCTTTGGTTCATAAAGAAGGTCAAATTCCGTTCGGTCAATAACTGTGACACAGCTCACCAAGGGGTGAGAACAGTCTAACATGAAAAATAAATAAAATTACAAAGAGTGGGGTCAGCGAGCAGCCCAGATCAATGAAGCCCAAACTCTTGGAAAATGTATCTGTGTGTGCACCCCAGGCTTTAAGGAATCAATCAACAGCCCTTGAAAAATTGTGTCTTCCATAAAAATGTCCGCCAAGCCTTCAGTGTCACAATGAAGGTGCCGATAGCCAGGCACAAAATAGATGGCCCATTAATACTCATTGATGGCTTTATCGATTGGTATGTCCAGTATAATTAGCCCCAATGATCTTCAATCAATACAGCAGGTGGGGGGTGTCGCTGGAGCTGAGGAATTCTGGATAGGAATGGAAAGCTGTGCTCTGCCCTAAGGGCTATGGGCTTACCATGTAGGCTGGAACCTTCCTGAACACATCTGGGCCTGGATTTCCTCACCTATAAAATGAGACACTTCCAGGCCAATGTTTCCCATAGTGATTTCTAGCAAACCTTAGTTCTTTGAAATGTTAGCATCACAGACACCCACATACACAAATGTGTTAAGTGGTCAGATTTGAGAAACACGGGTTTTAAGTACATTATGCAGGACTTGCCAGAGATTTGGGTGTGCTGGGGATTGCAACAGTCTCTGGTGGTTATTATAAAACTTGCTTATTCATTTCATCTATATTAGAGTGCACTAGGCCGAGAAGCAAGGTATTATGCAAGGGGCTGAGGGGATCTAGCAATAAAAACCTAAGTCTCTGTGTTAACATATTTACATTCTAGTGCAGGATTGCAAGCAAAGTGTCTGTCAGTCAGCGAAGACAATATGACAAATGGCAATTATTCACGTGCAAAAAAAAAAAAAACTCTCTTTAAAAAAAAAAACTGTCTTTCGCACCGACTCCCACACAAGAACACGGAGACTTATTAATTATGAAAGCTCGGCCTATGGCTTAGGCTTGTCCCACTAGCTCTGGTAACTTAAATGAACCCATTTCTATTTACTTCTATGTTGCCTTGTGACTCAGGGTTTTTACCTCTCCTCCTGCATGTCTTGCTCCCTCTGTGTCCACTGGAGACCCCACCTTCCTTCCTTCTCAGAGCTTTCTCTGTCGAGAAGTCCTTGTTATTCCTCCTGACTGGCTATTGGCTATTTAGCTTTTTATTAACCCAATCATGGTGACATATTTTTACACAGTATAATGAAGTATTTCACAACACTTTCCAAAGCACACTGTTTGTGGTACTGTTTTGCAGCATGAATTTTAAGAGGTCTTATTAATAAAAACAAACCTGGAGCCAGGTATTGGGGTGCATGCTGAAAGATCAGAGAAAGAGAACAAGCCACAGCCAATCTCACCTCACCAATTCCTCAGCTGATCCTGTTTCCTCAGACTGGAAGCCTCTGAGTCCTCATCCAGAATGAATCTGAACCACTACTCAAAAGCCTAAAAGCTTAACCAGGCCTAGTTCCTGGTTTTTACAACTTCTATACCTTTCTGCTTTCTGCCATCACTTCCTGGGATTAAAGGCGTGAGTCACCATGTCTGGCTGTTTCCAGTGTGGCTTTGAATTCACAGAGATCCAAATGGATCTCTGGCTTTGGAATGCTAGGATTAAAGGTGCCAACATATTATGGCCTCTGTATCTAGTGGCTGTTCTGCTCTCTGACCCCAGGTAAGTTTATTAGTGTGCATAATATTTTGGGGAACACAATATCACCACACCGTTTCATTGGTAGGAGAGATGAGACCTTCCTCTCTGATTAGGGGATGTTGGCCCAGGAAGGAGCCAGGTATCTAGAGAGTCACTGCCAGTGCACGGTCCCTGAAGTGGGCACATGTTGGTCTTGATCCTGAGACATCAAGGAGGAGACTGTGGCTAACATGGCTATAGTGATGAGTGGCTTTTCTCATCACTGTGACAATCCCTGACATGAACCATTTGAAGAAGGGTGTATTCAAACTCATGATGTCAGAGGGCTTCAATCCATAGCCACTTAGCCCCATACGCTTGAGCAGAACATCACAGTAGCAGTGTGGTGGTGAAGGATCTTAACTCAAGATAGGAAACAGAGAGGGGAGGGGCCTGGAGACCCCATGTAACCTTCATAAGCAAATCTTCCCCCAGTGACCTAGGTCCTTCAACTAGGCCCCACCATCCAACGTTTCTAGAACTTCTCAAAATGGTACCCGCAGCGGGGGACCAAATATTCAGCATGTAAGTCTGGAGGGAGGAGCAGTTCACACTCAAGCCATCCAAAGGGACAGGTGGTGTCTTGGCCTTGATGTAAGGGGACTTTTCCTGTTGTGTCTCTGAGCATCGGAGTTGGATGAGTTAGATAAGTGCCAGCCCATAGGGACAGCATGATGTCCCCAAACTTGTCCCAACAACTCCCACGATTCTTAGAACGCAACATCCCACTGGAATAGAGGTTTTTCATTACAGAGGTGATGATACAACATGAGGTGGCAGAGTTTAATGTTCTAAGCTGGCCAGTGGGAGAAAATGGATGTTGTTGTTATGAAGTAGGTGTCTGGAGAGATGGCTCAGTGGTTAAGAGCACTGGTTATTCTTCCAGACGTCCTGGATTCAAGTCCCAGCACCCACGTGGCAGCTCATAACTGTCTCTAATACCAGTTCCAGGGCATCTGACACCCTCTTCTCACCTCTGCATGGTACACAGACTTCATGCACACAGAACATGTTTTGATTGATATTAAGCTCCTTTAAATCAGAAGGAGTACTGAGTACCAACCCCTCATTCGACTGACTGTGTAATGGTGGGCAATCGTTTTGGTCTTTCTATGCTTCAGTTTACACATCTGTAAAATAGTGAAGGCTGGTGTGATAATTTCCTGAGATAATGCAAAGAACTTAAACCTGTCCCAGCTATACCATAAATGACAGCAAATTTTACCTGCTATGATAATTACTATTTAAAGGCCTGAGAGATGGGCCTGGGTGATGCTAGCATGCCAGAGGACCTGAGTTCAGTTCCCAGCACCCACATCAGGCAGCTCACAACCACTTGCAATTCCAGCATATGCCCTTTCCTGATTTCTGTGGGTGTCCATTTACATGATATTCTCTCTGTGTGTGTGTGTCTCTCTGTCTCTCTCTCTTTCTCTCTCTCACACACACACAAATTAAAATAAATAAAAAATATAAAAATAAAAACTAGAGGGAGAACCGGGCAGTGGTGGTGCACGCCTTTAATCCCAGCACTTGGGAGGCAGAGCCAGGGGGATCTCGGTGAGTGCAAGGCCAGCTTAGTCTTCAGAGCGAGTTCCAGGACAGGCACCAAAACTACAGAAAGAAACCCTGTCTCAAAAAAACAAAAAACAAAACAAAACAAAACAAAACACCTAGAGGGAGGGGGGGGTCTCTTTCTAGTTTCTACCCAACCCCTCCTCATACTCAGAAAAAGATGACATGAAGATAGAGCACCAAATGCTGGGACAGAGCTCTGTGACTGTCCTGTGAGCATCCCGTGTGGTGGTAGTCATCTTTCATACTTCCACTATCACATGGAGCAGCAGCCATGTTCCCTGGCAGCTTCTGTGTCTTTACTTACTGGGGCAGGGCTGTTAATCCAGTAGAGGGCAGTTGAGGCCGGGAATTGTAGATGTATCCTGCTTGTTAAATAAGAAACACAGAGCCAGTTGCAGAGTTAAAAACCACGAGGTCAGAGCCAAAGCAGAAAACCTTACCCTTCACTGCTTCTGCCGTTCCTCCTCTCCGCAAGAGACCTACTTCTGTGCGTCCTGTCTATTTAAAAACTTTCTGTTCTCCTCCCTCATTGGTTGTAACCCAGCCACATGACCTCCTCGTCACTGCCTGTTTGTACAGACCTCCAGGTCTTCTATGGTTGGTATTGAAATTAAAGGCGTGTGTCTGCTATGCTGGCTGTGTCCTTGAACACACAGAGATCCGCCTAGCTCTGCCTCCCAAGTGCTGGGATTAAGGGCGTGCCCCACTACTGCTCGGCTTCTGCTCTGGCTTGCTCTGACCTCAAGGCAACTTTATTGACATACAAATAAAATCACATTTCAATACAAATAAAATATCACTATATTTCCCCTTTTCTATTTTAATAAAAAGAAAAAAAGGAAAAAGTTATAACTAATATAAGAAAAACTATATACAAAAGTACAATAACTATACGGGACTAGGTGTTTGGAGAAAGGAAGCTTCTGAGCGAGAGAAGCCACACAGTCTGATGGTGTCAGCCATCTCACAGCCATGAAGGCAGCCAGCCTGGCCACATAAGAGAGCAGAATCCAGAGGAGACCCAAGAATGAAAGCCCTGGTCATTCACTGCACCACCAACCCAATCTTGAAATTATCAAGGCCTAGAGGCAATAGAATGCATTGTTTCTAAGCCAGGGGAAGTGGATTTTCCTATCACATTATAGCCTGAGGCATCTTAACTGATAACCATCAGCTCAGTTATCACATCAGCATCAAATCTCCATGACAACCCTCCTTTAAGATGCATCTATTCCCAGCTACAAAGGGGAAACAGGTGGGGAGGATTTACTGTTGGGCTATGTGTCAGGACTAAACTTTAGAGGAGTGGAGAGAGAGAGAGAGAGAGAGAGAGAGAGAGAGAGAGAGAGAATGTGTGTATGTATGTATGTATGAATGTATGTATAAGACCTCAGCTCTAAGGTTTGTTAGGTACTCGATTCTCTTCCTAGAGTGGAAAATGAATACACTTCTTTTTTTTAATTTTTATTTTATTTTATTTTTACTGGTAATATAGGGAACCAAATCACTTAGATTTCTTAGCTTCCTCATTCTCAAGACGGGGCTCTTGCTTCCAAGTTCCATCTTTTTACATCTTGCCTGCTGCTGGCTTGACAGGCTCACACTGTTCTTAGATATAGGTACATTTTTTTCTGGTTTCTTGTTTATGCCAAGAATTTGTTCAGCAAATGGTTTCCAGTGAATAAGGATGTAAAACGGTGCCTGGCCCTGACTCCAGAGCTGAATTGCAAGTTGTAGGCTTAACCCATCAGCTGGTCTGCTCCTGGCTCTGTACTCATGCTGCATGCTTCAACTTCCACCAGCTGCATGGACCACAAGGCCTGTGCCATATTTGTGGGTGTGTGTGTGTGTGTGTGTGTGTGTGTGTGTGTGTGTGTGTGCGCGCGCGCATGTATTTTTGTTTGCATGTATGCTTGTATGTTTGCAGGTATGTGGTCTACTTTTTTGTTGTTGATACTCAGGATGTGGTCTACTTTTTTGTCGATTTGTTTTTAATTACTTGTGGGGTTGGGGCGATGGTACAGTGGTTAAGAGCACTGGCTGCTCTAACACAGGATCTAGGTTCAGTCCCCAGGCATCTACATGGCAGCTCACAATCATCTGTAACTCTGGATCTAGGAGATCTGACATCCTTTTCCTAACCTCTGCAGGCACTGCATACACATGTGTACACACACACACACACACACACACACACACACACACACACACACCACATACATGCACACACACCACATACATGCACACACATAGGCAAAACACTCTTACACACAAAATAAAGATAAATGATGTAAAATTTATAAATTCAAATTCATCAGTCTTGAAACTTGTGGATTTTTTAGACTTGACAGTCTTTTTAGACAGGCTGGACTTGAACTCCTGACCCTCCTCCTTCAGCTTCCCATGTCCTAGGATTGGTGGTGTGTGCTGCCATAGCTGGTTTTGTGAAGTGCTGGGGATCAAACTCAGGGCTTTGTGCATACTTAGGCAAATACCTGAAAATTGAATTCTGTGCACAGCCCCTATCTTGATTTTTAAGATGGTCTCTCATTGGCCTGGACTTTCAAATAGGCTAAGTTGACTGGCCAGGTCCTTATATTTGTAAGGTAAGCGTGTTACCAACCGAGCTGTATCCCTGCCTCAGCCTATGCCATTTTCCATGGTGGCTTAGTAAAATTTCTATGTTCTCTTAGCATCTCAAATGTATATTTTGTATTTTCTGTCTTTGTGGATTAGAAACACAAACATGTGTCACCGTGAAATTTTCTCTTATTAAGAACAACTTGGAGGTAGAAGTCCCTGTGGCTATCAGGGGACTGGAAGTGAGAAGCTGTTTGTCACTTAAATAAGAGGCAGGAGATGGGCTCTCACCAAGAATACAGAAGAATGATTTGCCTAAATGATTCAGAGATGATTTGTCTGATATATTAATAGTGAGGAAGAAGAATTGTGTTCATCTTAGCACTGTTTATATTAGAATGCCACGCTTGTCAGGCCAGCCTGCATTTTATAAGCACACTATGCAAGAAGAAAACATGAACTAGATTTATTCTTGTGTTGGATTGAGTGTGTGCTTTATTGTACACACTTTGCTTCTGGCTACATACAAAGTCATTTATCTGCAAGTCTTCTGTTCTTCTCATTTGCAACAACAGTAAGGTTAACCGATGGTGTAGCATCCTTGTTCGGGCCATATTTATGAAGGACGGCTGTTCTCACACAAATAACTTCCAATATTTTTTAAATCGTAGCATCTTTCATAAAGATGTGATAGGAAGCCCTTCAGGCATAAAAGCTGAGATATCATCTTATGTTAACAACTTGGAAGGAATTTTTATTAATTTGCTTGAAAGGGGAGAGAAACAACAGCCAAGAGCTAGAGGAAAAAATAAATAAAATTGTGTAATCACAATGACTCAACTTGAACCTCTCAGATATCAGGCTCCGTGTGTGTGTGTGTGTGTGTGTGTGTGTGTGTGTGTGTGTGTGTGTGTGTGTATGGGTGTGGTTGTGTGTTGTGGGGATTAGGAAATGTTGTCAGACTAAAGCTCACCTCTGGATTAGTGTAAGCAGTGGGTAGAGCATAGGGTTGCCGAGCATGGGGTTGCCACTTGGTTTTTGCCCTCTGATCAAGGCCCCTAAGACAGTTAAAGGCTGGTAGCATGTCCTTGCTGTCGACTACAGCCTATTTATATTGTTCTCATCAGTGCCAGCTGGGGGGGGGGGGTCTCATGGCAGAAGAAATGCTGCCAAGGTTCAAGGTCCTCTGTTTCTACCATCTCTGTAATGCTTTTGCCTCTGCAAAGAGCCAGCCCAGCTCCCTGTTCTGTTTATGAAATGCTTGCTCCAGTTTTCTCTGCTGAAAACAAAAACCAACAAAACATAGCCCCCCAGCTGGTTTGACTTAGCCTAGGGTTGACTGGTTGGGTTGTTTTGTGTGTTTGTTTTCTTTTTCAAATTAAATAATTAATTCAGGCTAACAACCCATGTTTTCATTTTGTTTAAACTGAAAAGGATGGGTAGTCATGCTGGCTGTCTTCCTAGCTTGGTGGACCTCAGAGCCCCAGCAATTCATTTTAGATAATATCGTGACTCCAAGAAGTCCTGGCTGGGAGGAAGATGGAGTCCTTAAAAACATTTGCTACCACTGCACTGGCTGGCTTTATAAATGCTTCCCGGAGTGCATGGCAAGGGAGACATGTTTCCAGAAACCATGGATGGGAATGCCTTGCCCTGGGCTGCACCTCCCACATCAGGACCTCATATGTGTGCACAATGGACTTGACCGAGGCTTTCCTATTCAGAAGCAAAGCTGGACCCTTCATGAGCTCTTCAAGGCCAAAGCCAACTGGAAACTTGATTCTGAAAGCTGCCCCTGGGATGGAGGGCTGGGGGGGGGCGTCGAGGTAGAAGATTCCAGTGTTTCCCATGTGCACACTGCTCTTCGTAGAGGAAGCCCCAATTCCAGGCTGTAGGCTATTGTGAAAGACACTTTGACCTGAGTATGAAGTCTGATCGGTTGATGATGTGGAGAACATGATTATCAAGGAGTAAGTGATACCACGGCAGCTGCTCCAAATGGTCACATCTCTCGGGGAAAAGAAGTAAGCTGCATAGAGCCCGGAGACGTCCAGGACACTTGCCTCTCTTTAACAAGTTTAACTTAAGATGGTCCTGGGGTTTTGGACCCTTCTCTCTCTCCCATCTCTCTTTCCCTTCCCTTTCTCTCTCTCTCCTCTTCTTTTACTCTTTTTCCTTCCTTCTTTTCCTCGTGAAATGAATCTTCTCCTGTTCCACCAACTGTCTGCTGTTTCATCAAGACAGATCCAAAATGAGTCTGTTCTGATGAACCAACACTCTGCCAATCTTCGTATGCCTCAGCAATGCTGGGCCTTGTCACGCTGCTGCCCTGTTTCTTCCTGAATTCCCACAGCTCCCTGCCCAGGCACACCTTCTCACACCCCAGTCATCCATTTCACACCAAGTCACACCAGCTCACACCCAGTGACCCAGCTCCAAATCAGACATCCTTCTTCCCACAGGCGGTCTCCCTTCACCATGACAATCCAAGGTCACATCTCCCTCTCCTGAGTATGCATACCACCTGCAGACAGGTGCCCACATGGCAGCTGCTGGGCATTTTTTCTCTCTCTTAGCAAAATAGTATTTTAATAACACACTTATTGAATTATGGTAAAGTAATACAAAAGAAAACACCCCCCAAATCCTAAAGACCCCTTCTCCTGCGCCTTGGCCCCACTTTCTCTCTTCAAACGAACACCCACTCAATCCCCCCTCTAGGGTTTTACACAAGTACACTCACTCACACCTGGACAGATGGTTTGTTTTAAACTTGAACATGTAAAATCACATTCTATGTATATTGTGACAACCTTGATGAAATAGCAGGCTGATACCTCAATTTTTAAAAGATTTATTTATTTTACATATGAGTTTTGCTTGCATGTATGTATGTATGTATGTGTACCATATGCATTCATGCCTGGTACCTGTGGGAACTAGGAGAGGGAGCCAAATCCCCCTGGAAACCGAGGTAAGGAGGGTTGTGAGCTGCCATGTGTGGGGGGGAACCGAACCTGGGTCCTCTGCAAGAACAGTAAATGCTCTCAGTGCTGAGCCAGCCCTCCAGTGCCTCATTTGTGTTTCCCTTTTCTCATCATACACCACCCACCCTGACCAGCCCCTTTGATTCTACGTTTGCTTATAGCCATCCTCGTGGGCACGGCTTGCATCTCACTGTTCTTAGAATGAGCATTTCTACATGGCTGGTGACACTGAGACTCTTCACACCCTTATTAGACATCATGCGTCTCATTCGAATCCGTTGCTTATTTCTTTAAGCTGGATGATTTGTGCTTTCATATTGACATAAAAGATTTATTTGTTCCAGCAATGAGGTCATTACTAGGCCTATGGCCTGCAAATATTTCCTCTGACCTGTGGATTATCCTTGAGTATTCTATTTTTGCTGCTTTCTGTTGCTGTGATAAAGCACCTCAACCAAAAGCAAGTTGGGGAGGAAAGGGTTTATTGGCTTACATGTCCCCATCACAGTCCATCATTGAGGGAAGCTGAGGCAGGAACCTAGAGGAAAAACTGAAGCAGAGACCATGGAGGAATACTACTTACTCCCAATGGCTTGCTCAGCCTGCCTTCTTATACACCTCAGATCTACCTGTCCAAGGGCAGCACCGCCCACAGTGGGCGGTCCCTCCTACGTCAATCATTACTCAAGGAACTGCCCCACAGCCTTACCCACAGGCCAATCTGATGGAGGCATTTTCTCTATTGACACTATTTCCAGATGACTCTAGCTTGTGTCAAGGTAACAAAACCAACACAGTGCCCATTAGAGCTCCAATGTGCTTAATTGTGACGAAGTCCAACTTATAGTCCCCAATGCCACCTGTGCTGGTGCCAGGATGACCTTGCCTGAGTTCATGAAGACGTCCCCCATGTTCTCTTCTAAGAGTTTTAGAATTCTGGTTATTGCCTTTAAGTCTGTGATCCATTTGCAGTTAATGCCTGTGTATGATGCAATGAAAATGTCCAACTCTATTCTCCTCACCATTTGTTGAAAACATTATTCTCTCTCCCATCTAATTATCTTGGCACCCTTGTGAGAAAAGGAAAAATCAGTTGACCATGGATGTAAAAGTTTACTTCTGACCTCTTTTTTGTCCTGCTTGGGCCTCTATGTCCCACCTTAGGCCTGTAGCAGATGGTCTCAATTCATGCAGCTTCTGAGTGAGCTTTGTAATAAGAAAGAGAGAGAACTTTCCCCGCATCTGTGGGATCTCAATTATCCCGAGCTCAGGATATTCCTTGTGGCCAAGTGGCATATTTTGAGTGGATCTAGTCATTGGGGAAAGGAAATGTCTCACTGTCACGTGAGCAGATGAGTTGAACAGTTCAGGGTTAGATTTGATTGAAATGTTGACATTTGAACTAAATGCGTCAGTGGGAGCAGCCTGCCTCACTTTCCCCTGCTGGCAATGGACCAAATTTCTCAGAGCTGGATCAAAGCCTCTATCCTTTTGCTCCAGTGAGGCCCCTACAGAGGCCCAGTCTGAGATCTCACAAGAGGTAGGAGGCTGCCAACACCAGGCAATGCTCACAACCTATGGGCATGGATGGAGGCCACTGTGTCTATGAGTTTCACTAGTCAAAACAAGGTGGACAAAAGGATGCGCCTCCCTGGATGGCTGTCTCAGATCAGCTGAGAGAAAAGAGTTTTAATTCGAGGGCTGGTTCATTTGGAAACTCTGAGGCCCTTCTGGTTTCCAACACTGTCCCTGTCATTCACTATTCCAGTCTCCAGTTACTAGGGGACCCTGTACTGAGCTTTGGTTTTAATTAGCTTCCTGTTACTTATCTTTTTAAAAAAGGTGCAGTCTGGGGCTCCGTGTGTAAGCTGGGCAAGCATGATGAACTGAGTTTGGTCCCCAGTAGCCATGTAAAAGCCAGCTGTGGCAGCACATACTGCATTTCTGGTGCTGAGGAGGTGGAGGCAGGAGGATCCCTGGGACCTGCTAGCCAGGTTCTCTCTCTCTCTCTCTCTCTCTCTCTCTCTCTCTCTCTCTCTCTCTCTCTCACACACACACACACACACACACACACACACACACACACACACAGAGAGAGAGAGAGAGAGCAGTTCAGTGATACCCTATAACACTGTATAAACCATTTAAGACTCTGGACTAAATGTGAAACCAAGAAGAGCAATTAGTGCCTTGATGAATCAAGGTCCGATTGACACTTTGCTTGTGAAAGGAAGTCGTTTGTTAGTGTGAGACCTTATGAGTTAATTACTGCCTCCAGGTCTCCAAACAATAGACCGGGCCTGGGTGTTTGTACTCCAAACAGTTAGAGCATGAAATCAGCGCACTTAACTCGCATGTGGCTTTAATTTACCAAATACCTCAGCTGAAATAAATGACTGGCCTTGCAACTGAAATGGAAACGGCATGCCTGCTAACTGTTTTCTCCTTCCCTTTCTCTCGCTCTTGTCTCCAAACCCAGAGCAGGTCATGCCCCTACAGAGGGATGGGAGGCCACCACTCCTCCAGCACCACACTGTCCCAGCCCCATGCTCCAGCGGGAGGCGGCACCCGCTGCAGAGCTGAAGCCTTTGCTATTCCAGTCCTTGGGCAGGACACGAACTCGGGTTTGTGGGCGCTGCCGTGGGCTTCCCGAAGCAGCCTAGGTGGGACTCTCAGGACTGTGGACGTCAGAGAATCATTCCCGGGGGTGCTAGTGAAGGTTGTTCATTCTTAGGAATCCCGAGAGAAATTTCCAAAAATTCAAAGAGCCCAAACCGGAACTGCACAACTGGGTCTGAAGTGTGCAACCATGCTCTCCCTCTCCCTCCTCTCTCTGTCTCTCTCTCTCTCTCTCTCTCTCTCTCTCTCTCTCTCTCTCTCTCCCTCCCTCCCCTTTCTCTCTCCCCTCTCCTCTCTCTCTTCCCTCCTCTCCAACTCCCTCCTCCTGCTGCTGCATGCCTCTCTCTTCTCTTTCCCTTCCTCCCTCTGTCTGCACATCCATTATCTCTTTCACCCTCTCGCTCTTGGTCTCTGTGCATAGCATATTCTGCCGCCCCACACATTCCCCTTGCTCTTCTGCCACGAGCACATGTCTCTGTCTCTGTCGCTCTCCCAGGCTCGGTCACACATACATAGACGATCTGGGTTTATGTAGTATGTGCATAGTCTTCTCATCTCTCTTTGTCACACAGTCTCTGTGTCGCTGTCACTCACAGTTTTTTCCTCTCTCTTGCTCTCCTTGTCCCGCACCCCCTTTTCCTCATTCGCTATGCGCTGAGGCTCTCCTCCATTCTCTTTTCCTTGCTTCCTGGCCCAGTACTGACATCCCTGAAAGAGCTCGCTTTGCTACTGTCCTCTTCAGCCCCCAGCTACCTCAGCTCCAATGCCACTGTCTTCTTAGGATTTGCGTGGATGATGAGGCTCAGCAGTCCTTCATCGACACTGCCTTTCCCACCCACCCTCTGCCCAGGGACAATGACCACATCCTTTCCAGAGCTCTTGAACGCCATTCCTCCACCTGCCTGGCTATATAGTGGGTGACAGCTACTCCGGTGGGTGGCAGCTGCATTGTGGACAGAAGCTTGTTGTCTTATCTGGCCGCTTCAACCTTGTCCCCAGCACACAGAGAAGGCTCACAGAATGTTGCAAGGATAAGTGAATATGCACAGCCCCTCGGCTGAGAAATAGTTGGAGTCTCCTTGCCAAACCACAGTGTCTATGCAATTTTTAAAAATGTGGCTGCAATTGGTGCTATCAAATACTATCTGCCAGGCTTTGGTAGTGCCCCACCAGAGACTGGATAACAGTACAGTGCTGCCATCCAGGTCTCCATTCTGGGACAGTCTCAGTTCCTGTTTGGCCTTATACACAGGGAAGACACTTGGCCCAGAAGTCGGAATGCCAGGGTCCCAGGCTTGATGGTGCCCTAGCTGTGCCCTAGATGCTCAGCACCCTAGTTCTCCAAGGAGGCCATCCACTGGAAGCCCTGCTGTCCAATCTGTCTGCCTGCTCTGAGCACAGAGACTCATCATGCCTGGCCTCTGGCCCCTCCATTGGTTTGCTGTCAGCCTCCCCATTGATTTTAAATTTTATTATTGGCTTGTGGAGTGCTCAAGGGCCTGAAGCTTTCCTTCACAATCGATTCTCCTGTTCCCAGAGAAGGGAGGCAGAGAGCTTTGCCATCTTCATCCCTTGGCTACTGACCAGGCCCTCTATCTTGTACTCAGACCCCTTAGCCTGTTCTAGGCTGAGTCTGGAAGGCAGGGCTCATTTTCTCAGACATCCATGATGCTGAGACACTGATTCAAGCCAAGCTGAAGGTTTTGTGTATTTACCAGGACCAAGGGACAAGGGGTAACCTTTCCTAAGTACAAACTTCATGCCACCTCCCAGGTAATCACTTGATATGTTTGCCCATATGGAAACCATCTGAGATTCTGAGGAAGTGGGTAATTAATTGATCACCAGTCTACAGAGAAGCTGAGACTCAGACACAGAAGCCCAGTGACCTTAGGAGCAAAGGTATGACCTCTGCGGTGGTACCACTCATTGTCCAGGTCTGTGTTGGAATGCATCGACACAGTGCCAGACATACCTAACTGCATAGATGTGAGGTCAGTGGTTCTCAGGCTGATCTGTGCCATGATCCATGAGTCACACAGCGTCACACCTTGTGCCCTCACAGCAGCATCAGATCAGATTAAAGGGGTCTGACCTGGGGTGGGAACGTAGCTCCATGGGAGAGTGCTTGCCTCGGCAGGCTTGAGGCCCCGAATTCCATCTCCAAAATGGCTGAAGGCAAAGGCTCTGATTCTATCCCCTCCGTTCTGTGTTTTGCCTGGCCGCTGTGGATCTGCTTCTCATGCTGCCCCAGCCCTGTGTGTCATAACCCATATTGGTAACTGGTCGTGTGCTGTTGAAGCTTACTGAGAAGCTGGCTCTGGGCTGAGGCATCTCCTCCCCTGTCTCCAGGTGTCCTCGAGACCTTTTGTTGGGAGGATGGGCGTGACAAGAGGCAAGCAGCAACAGCAATGCAGCCTAAAACACAGTACCTTTACAACAGCCGTCCCTATTGTTTAACCTGAAGTATAGAACTCCCCATGGGAACAAGAAGCTAGAAGGAAGCTCATCCACGGAGAGAAAACTCAGTCAGAAACGCTGGCTGGCTGCTTGGCGGGGGCTTCCCTCGTTGGTGTCTCCTAGATGCTGTAAGGCCCAGTCTGATGATGTCACCTTCCTTCTCTCATGATTCTGGGCCTCTCCCTGCTGCTCACTTCTAGCCACTACTTGCTATTTGTTCTTTTACTTTTGCTGGCTATAGATCATTCCCGTGTGGAACACCTTGTGTGCTCTTGTTCAGTGGCTGCTGGAGCACCTGGGGAGCTACTTAGGGGTTGTCTCTGCAACCAGAGGTGGTGTGGTGGTGGTGTGGGTGGAGAGGCCAACCCTATTGTGAAGAATTCTGGCTTTTTTCTACCGTTTTGTCCCTACTTACTTTTGTACCTGTCATAACCCCTGTAAGAGTGAGGGTGTGCCTGCTAGCTCAGCCGCCTTGAACCTCAAAGGAGATGTCTGACCAAACCCATGACATTCCAGTATGGGTCAACTCACTCGCTCCTGATTTTCAAGTCCCATCAACCCAGGGGGCCTGTTTGCAGACCTCTGCCTTCTGATTTGCTTCTACCTCCTTCCCCTCCTCCTTCCCCTCCTCCTCCCCCTTCTCCTTCCCCTTCCTCCTTCACCTCTTCCCTTTGTCCCGCTCCCTCTTCTCTTCCCTTCTCTCTCCCACCTATCCACTCACACTCTGCTCTCTTCTTCCTATCGTGTAACAGACCATATTTTCTCACGTAGCCATCAAAGCTGGCATCTCAGGGCAGCCAGGAAGCAGATACACCCAGGCACGGTTAATCCTGTGTCTGTGAATCTGGGCCAGTTGTACATACCAGCCCAGAGCTAGACCCAGGACCAGTGCTGTGGAGGAGTGGGCTTTCCTCATGGCAGGCTGAGATACTGCTAAGAGCCCCCTGTGAGGTTCAGGAGGAGGGTGGTCTTCAGGATGCCCATTTACAGGGAACAGCCATCAAAGGAAGACTGCCATTCCCCTAGGCAGAAAGCATGTATGAGCTCATTCAGTTTATAGAATTATCTGTTAGGTTCTGTGATAAGGTTGGATTTTTCTAGTCTATGTCAGCTCTGTGTGCTTCCTGGGGCTCAGAGACCTAGGTATATGCTGCCCAGGTGGGCATGACAAGATGGACCAGGTTTACATATATGGAATCTGTAATGGCCTTCTCACCAGTGTCCCCTTTACTAGCAAGGAATTTAATGGGCTAGGGGCTACTTAGACCAAGCTCACCTACATCAGCTTCCTCCTGTGCACCCCCTTAGTCTCCCTCTATCTTCTGTGAAACAAATGACAGGTACCCTACTACGTCCATCTGTAACTGTAATTCCCACTTCCCCAAATGAGGTTTTTGCAGCACTTCGAGCTATCAGGGACTACATGTAGCATATCCAATATGATGGACACACATTAACTAAAGGTCCAATCCTTTCTTCACCACCACCACCACCATAGAGTAGAAGCAGGTCCCCAAAACTGGGTTGCCACTGAGGGCTGTTGATTCTGGGCCAATAAAGTTTTACTAGGCTATTAAGTCACAAAGTGAACTCCGAAGTGGCAGTGCTGCTGGCAATGTCCCCATGATGACTGCCCCAGGCTAGACCTGGGTAACCAGGTAAACAGAAACCTATACTCAGCATTCCTCAGAAACCTTGTGAGGCAGGTTTCTGTTTATCAGGAAGGCCACGCCTTCCTAGTCAGCTGCCTCCGGCAGGGGCATCTAGTTGCCCATTAACCTGAAGACTACATCAGCTCAAAGCCCCTGCTGACTGTCATAAAATCTGTTTGCTTTCCTGAGGAGCCATTGCTCTCTATTCCCAAGAGACAGCTCATATTTTGTTCCCCAATAGACAGTCTTAACACATAGAGTGGTCTAGTTCAGTGGTTTCACTGCACTTGCCTACAGTGGCTAGGTTGAGACAGGGATGTCTTAGTTACTCTTCTGTTACCATAAGACACCATGACCAAGGCAACTTATAAAAGGAAGAGTTTATTGGGGGCTTGTAACTTCAAAGGGCTAGGAACATGGCTGCAGGCAGGCAGGCATGGTACTAGAGCAGTAGTAGCTGAGAGCTTACATCTTAAGAAGCAACCATGAGGCAGAGAGAAAGAGATAACTGGGAATGGAGTAAGATTTTGAATCTTCAAGGCCCACCCCCAGTGGCATACCGCCTCCAACAAGGCCACACCTCCTAATCCTTCCCAAACAGTTCCACCAATGGAGGGAGTGGGGGGAACCAAGTACTCAGACACATGAGCCTCTTGGGACTATTCTCATTCAAGTCAGGGGAATCTAGTCGGTCCAGCTGTTCCAACCACAAGGTATTCATGGACTTCTCCATCCTGGTAGTGTCTGAGCTAAAGTTCCAGAAAACATATATAGATCTGGTGGAGCCTTCAAGGGTTGATGGAAGAACATAAAAGTTATGGCTTCTGCATAAGGTACCATGAGGTGATGTGAAGGGCTTGCAGTAGGCAGTCAAGTGGCGTTGAGCTGCTGTTCTTAGCCTCTGCCAAGACGTTCGCCATTGTGAAAGTCTCTGTTTGTCCTGGATCCTTTCCAGTCATGTCCATCTTTCATTTTCAGTGCCTTTCCTGAAGACCTCAGGAAAATGAGCACAGGAAATGCTGATTCGCACCAACCTCTGAACCAGATCTCATGCTACAGAGAGCCAAAGCCCCGTCCTCCGTGTTGGATGACGTGTGTCTTTTAGAGGCTCTGTTCCACGTCAGCCCTGCTCTTTTCAGCCAGAACGGCCCATAAAATTCACACCTACTAGCCTCTTCCGGAAGGAGTTTTTATGGCCCACCTGAGTCTCTTGATTCTTGGCTCTTCTCCAAAAACATCAGCTCCCCCAGGGAGAGGATGGAAAGAGACCCCACAGCATAGTGGTTGTGTTAGTTCCCAGGGCTACTATGACAGAGGAGCACATGCTAGGTGACTTCAACAGCAGGAAGTTACCCCTCAGAGATCTGGAGTCCCAGTGGGAGGTGACAGGGAAGTCCAGGGCATGGAGGATCTTTCTAGAGCCTCAGACGTTCCTTGACTTGTACCCAAGTCACCTCAGTCCACGCTCCTTTCTCCTTATTGCCTTCTCTGTCTCTGTCTTCATATGGTACTTCAAAAGAGCCCAGTTCTGGAGTATGAAAACTGGCCACAAGAGGCAGAGGGCTGACGTGGAACAGAGCCTCTAAAAGAGGCCGACAGATCCAGGACTGCAGACACTGTAATCTATTAGGGACTTAAAGATGGGCAACAGAGAAGCAAATCCCCACACCCCAAAGCAGGAGCAAGAAGCTTATAGGCCAAACTCGACAGAGATGCTTCTTAGCCAGCCAGAGGCACCTGAGATACATCAAAAGTGATTTTGATGTCAAACATCAAGGGACAGTCAGCATAGGACAAAAACCTCCACTGCCAATCTTTCTTTAAGTTTTTTTTTTTATGTGTATGTGTGTGCCTGTTTGTCTTTATGTGTACCACATACATGCAAGTGCCTGTGGAGGCCAGAAGAGGGCATAGCATTCCCCGGAACAGGTGGATGTGAGCTGCCTGATGCAGATGCTGAGAAACCAGCCCAGTGTCCACTTCAAGAGCAGCCAGTGATCTTAACCACGAGTTACCTCTCCAGCCCCCACTCCATTGCTACACTTAATGGTTATTTCTTGTGGAGGGTTTGGAATATGTGCCAGGGTCATGTAACAGGCAAAATGGTGGTTAATCAAGATGGCTGTGTTCATACTAAGCTAAATCCCTACACATGGCCATTTCCCTTCTGTATCCTTCTGCCTCTTATAAAGACACTAGTCATATTGGACTATGAACCTAGTATGACTTCATCTTAGCTAATTACATCTGCACAAAAACCCTATGTTTAGATAAAACTCCATCCTGAGGTTAGAATATATGTACATGCACGCGCGCGCGCACACACACACACACACACACACACACACACACACACACACGCATATATCTTGGAATAGACAGTTCAGCTCATCACGGTACTTGTCATGGTTAATTTTGTGAGTCAGTTTGACTGAGGAACGATGCTTGAGTACTTAGTCAAATATTATTCTGGAGGCTCCTGTGCAGTTTGTTTTCTAGGGAGCATAAGATTAATATTGAAATCACTGGAGTTGGAGTAAATCAGACTTCCCTCCATAATGTGGGTGTGCCTCATTAGTTGAAGGTCTAAACAGAACAGAGTTTGACTTCCCTCAACTGAAAAATGTATCCTGCTAGCTGAATGCCTTTGGACTTGGACGTTTGTCTTCCTTGTGTCTTGTTTCTAGTGTGTTCTTCTGTTGCTGTGATAAACATCATAACCAAAAGCCTCTTGAGGAGAAAAGGGTTTATTTCATCTGACACTTCCAGGTCACTATCCATCACCGAGGGAAATCAGAAAAGACTTGAAGCAGTGTTGTTTTTTTTTTTTTTTTTCTCTTTTTGGGGTCCCGGCAGCAGCTCCCAAATAAATCACACATGGAGGCTTATTCTGAATGCCCGGCCTTAGCTTGGCTTTTTTCTTGCCAGCTTTTCTTAACTCATCCTGTCTACCTTTTGCCTGCGTGCTTTTTCCTTTACTCTTACTTCTGTAAATCTTATACTTCCTCCATGGCTTGCTGTGTAGCTGGGTGGCTGGACCCTGGAGTCCTCCTCCTTCTCTCACTCCTTCTCCCACATTTCTCTTTCTATTTATCCTCTGTGCCTTCCTACCCCACCTTATTTCTCTCTCCTGCCTTGCTATTGGCCATTTAACTCTTTATTGGAGTTAAATCAGGTGTTTTAGACAGGCAAAGTAACACAGCTTCAGAGTTAAATAAATGCAACATAAACAAAAGTAACACACCTTAATATTCTCCAACAGAGCAGAAATCATAGAGGGACACTGCTTAGTAGTTTGCTCTCTGAAGCAACTTGTTTTATTTTTGAGACAGAGCTTCTCTGTATAGCTCTGACTTTCTTGGAACTCATGCTGTAGACTAGGCTGGCCTTGAACTCACAGAGATCCTCCTGCCTCTGCCTCCCAAGTGCTAGGATTAAAAGTGTGTGCCACCATCACTCCCCTCTGGCTTGTTCTGTGAATCACTATTTTTTATATAACCCGGGACTACCTGCCTAGAGATGGTGCCACCCCCAGTGGGCTAGGTGCTTTCACACCAATCATCAGTCAATGAAATCTCTCACAGACATGGTCTCATCTGATTGAGCCAGTTCTTCAGGTGAAGTTCCCTCTTCCTAGGTGACTCTAGGTGTGTGTCACATAGGTCTCCAGTCTTGTGACCTACTTTGTAGATTGTGGACTTGGGCTTCCATATTCACATGTATACACATACACTCTCTTCTGAGTCTCTTTCTATAGCTGTGGAAAGCACTGACTAATAAAGTGCTTAAGAACACAAACTCTGCTATATATAATCGAAAGTGAATTTTCCCTTCTCCAGTTACTGGCTATTTGAATCTGACTTCTCCGTTTCCCTATCTGTAGAGAGAAACTATCACTACCTGCCTCTCAGGGCGCCCTGAACACTAAATGGAATTAATATGTGCACAGCACTGAGAACAACAGCTACCCCATCGTAAACCCAGCATCTGAAATTGAAACTGCATGAAAGGAAAGAAGTAGGCATCGTCCAATCGACGCTACTCCCCCTAAGTGCTTGGCGCTGCTGTATGCTGAGAGTGCTTGGCTCTAAATGCCTTAGGGATCACTAGTGCCTCCTGCCTGCCACACCCGGAGTGAGGGCTCATCTTTGCCACACCTCACAGAGTTTTGTATAGTATAGCCCTCTCAGATCTACCATTGTTCTCATGCCATCTCCCCTTCTCTCCCCTCTGGTCTTCATCCCTCTCTGTTACAAGTGTTAATAGCATGTCCAAAGCCATACCCTCATGTGGTACAAGTGGTAACAGAATACATTTTTAAAGACTGAGGGTCTGGAAAGACAGTCTTCCTTTACCCATAGGAAAAGCTCCTGTGGTCTCCTAATTATTTCAGAAAACACCATGCTATCCATGGGCTAAGGGTCTCCAAAGCTAACCTATTAATATTCAATAATGTACAGTAAACCTGTAAGTGACCAGCCCTTCCTGACATCAACCAAAAAATTAAAAAACAAAAAAACCCACAAATGTAGCCCAATCCTCCCAGCTGCGGTTCTGCAGTTCTTACCTCTGTAGTGTTTCAGTGATAAGAGAGCCTCAAAAAACTAGAATAATAAGCAGCCACACAATAAGGTAGCTCAATTATATAAGTTATCTCCACAGGCGGCCTGCTTAGGAAACTGCATATGAGTTTCCAATTAAAGGAATATTAGAAGAAGGCATCCATAAATTTCAGAGCCAGCTTAATTTTCCTGTTTGAAAACTGCCAAGGAAGAGAGTCAATTGCAAATATATGAAATATGAGAAAATGAGACCTAATGAATTCTAAGTTTATTCACCCGAGTATTTAACTATCCAGGCCATCAAGTGGGGATAATAAATTTGAGTGTGTCATAAGCCTGGGCCACTTTAATTCACATTTGTAAAATGAGCTATAAATAAAGGGCCTGATTTAGTGCTTAAGTTTTAGAGATGCTTTAACTCATAATGCCCATGCCTACAGGATGCCAAACACTGACAGCACGAGAAAAAGCCTTCCCTAATTAGTGGGGCGGAAACTACCCCATGCTTGGACCATAGCATTGCCTGTGATGATTCAGCACCTGTTGCCAGTATAGTTATTGCCTTCTTGTCTTTGAAGGCAAAACTTAAGTAGGAGGTGGGGTGGGGGTGCGATGGGGGGGGCACAAGACAGCCCTGCAAAGGGGTAACTCAGTAGGGTCATGAAGAAGACAAATCTTAGTTCACTTTATGACACTATCACCTAAACACCTGAGGCTGGGATGTTTATAAAGAACAGAGATTTGTTTGGCCTGTGATTTTTGGAGGGAGAAAGTCCACGAGCATGCAGCCATCATGTGGTGAGGGCTTTCCCTGTGATACCACAGCATGTCAGAGGGCATCACATGAGGAGACAGCTCAGGCTGCTCTTCATCACCAAAATCATCATGGGGTACCCCCTGCATGGCCTCCTTTTGTCTTATCTCCCCAAAGACCCCCTCTTCCAAAAGCCACTAACAAATGAACTTGGGGATTATGTTTCCGGCATGTGATGTTCGGGGGGACATATTCTAACTGTAACAAAGAATCTTCCTAAAGGTGAGAGCAGAACTGACAAGAACCAGGAAAAGACCATGAAGCTCCATGGGTCCGAATACACCTAACACACTGAAGAAAGCCAGTGTGCTCCTACTATGCCCCTATGCCCTGCTGTCTCTCCACAACCTTCCTCAAGGGAGTTAAGCAAGGCATTCTTGTGTGGACAACACCCTGAAGAAAGTTAAAGTCGGGCTGGAGACATGGTTCAGCAGTAAAGAATACTTGATTCTCTTGCAAAGGACGCAAGTGCAGTTCCCAGCTCAAAACCACCTGTGACTCTGGCTCCAGAGGACCTTGGATGCTTTCTTATGGATACCAAATGTATACACACTTCGGGGAGAGCGGAGGGGGAGGAAGAGTAAGTGAGTGGGAAGTTCCTTGAGCTCCCAGCCTGGCCTCTCTGTGGTGGTGGTTCTGCTTCTGAGAGCTGTGTAGGAAGAACCAGCCAGTGGGGCTGGGGGGATGAGGGGAGGCAGGGTGGGGGTGGGGGGTGAGGTGGGATGGGGGGGTGGAGAGGGGTGGTGCCGGGTTGAATGAAGGTCACAAGGAAGTCCCAAGGGCTCACTGACAGTGTATGTAGGGAGGCAAAGGAGGTGAGAGCAAGGCCTTCTAGATGCTGTGATGTTTCTGGGCTACATCCTGGCTTGGTGGGGGACGATAGTGGCTTTAAATGAGGGAGCTGTACCATTTGAGACACATCATACCTGAACACTGGTTGCTCGGTAGCGGAAGCCATCTTGTGAGAGACAAATAAATGGCGCTTGCATCCGGGATGAGGAGGGAAGAGAGGGCACCGAGTGGGGCTGAGATCTGTTCTACTTACCCAGAATGCTCTCCTTCCTATAACTGGTAAACAGGAGCCTTCAGGCTTTGACAAAGTCACAACCTGACCATACAAGTGTTAAAAAAATATTTTTACATAGCAGCCTACGTCTTCCGCATGCTGTATTTATTACTTCAGAGTCTGAAACAACGAGGTAAACTTTAAAACAAATAACCCTTTCACTGGGGTGAGGAGATGATTCGGTGAGTAAAAACTATAGAAACAAGGGGTCCTGAGTTCAGATCTCCAGTTTCCACATAAAAGCCCATCACCACTACAGTGCCTGTGACTCCAGCAATGGCAGGAGAGGAGCACGTGTAGAGACAGGATCATCCTGGCTAGCTTAGCTGAAATGGTAAGCTCTGAATCCAGCGCAGGGCTTTGTCTCCAAAGGTAAGTGGGGAGCAGTGGAGGAAGACAGCTAACATACTCCTCTGGCTTCCACATGCACTTGTACATACCCCTACACACACACACACACACACACACACACACACACACACACACACACATACACACACATACACACACAGTGAGGGGGATTAACAAAGCTTGTGTTGTATGCCTGTGTCCTGTATCCCATGTACAAGAGCATACTGTCTGATATGTAACAGGCTTCTGGAACAGGGAGAAGCAAAGGGTTCTCAGAACTCATTTTCAAAAGCATGTTCCAAATGGTGGCATTGTATGTCCACACTGGTGACACCAATTGGGACAGGTAGGTAATTTGGGAAACTCTCAATAGCTACTCATAAACAACAGCGTGTTGTTGAGACTAGAATGAGATCCACAAATAATTTAAGAAAAGAAAACCAGGTTTCCCTGGCACTCACTGACCTTTTGACCAATTGGTGTAAACATGAGAGCTCTGTGCCAGGCTGGACAAAAACCTGGGTGAACATCTCCTTCAAACCACTCCAGGTTGTTTTAAAGAGCATTCCGAGTCTTCTTCACACATCCTCTACCATGGGCAGAGCTGACCTGGGAAAAGATGAGCCGGGGTGGGCTGCAAGGATTCCAGTTACTGAGAAAATGTGTCCTTTCACTCTGTGATCTAATTTATATTTGCTTTTCAACCTCTTGAGATTACGGTGAGGAGGCTGGATCCTCTTAGAAGTGGTGGACTGAACAGATGTTCACTGGCGGGCTGAGGCTGCTTGGCTTGCAGAAGTGAGAATGTAAATTTGAAGCATAGGGGCCCAACTCAGGGGCCATTCAGCCAGCAGGTCCTATGTGAGTGTCTGCCAGGCTTTCACACTGCATCGATGCATTGTCTAAACTCCTATAAAACTTATACCTGCCATTTGACTGTGAGCTCATTACAAACTTTATCGATGTGCTGAGCATAGGGTTTTGTAGCTTTTTGCCAATGTTTAGCAAATTGTCACTCACCAAAACCGAAAATGCTGTGAACTAGTCAATCCCTTTCACTTTGTTCCCATCGCCACAGCAAACTGATGGCCTTTGCAGGAATCACTCCTTAACTAAATGACAGTAGGCTGTAAAAGTAGCTCCCTATGTTGGTTAGGCTGCTCGACTTGAAAAACCAGAACTCTGATTAAAGCCAGCATATACTCAATGGCTCACTTAACTGGACGTTTAAAGGATAGCTTCAGATTTGGCTGGGTCCACAGCTTGGATGATGTGGCCGGTGCCCTTTCATTTTCAACAGGTTCTCTTCATAAAGCCAGTGATGAGGGTTCACAGTGTTCATTCCCAGAATTGACATCTCAGTGTAGGTCCCAGTTGGTCTGGGCCATAGACATATTTTGTATGAAATTTGGCAGTAGAAGTAAAGTTGTGTTTCTTCTCATGCTTGGGAGGCCAGGGCTGGGCATAAGGCACGGTAGTGGCTGATGGTGATGGTGCTCCGGTTTGTTCGTGTTGTAGGGTTACTCATGGCACCTGCAGCTCCTGAGCCTCCTGTATCCTCCCTGCTTCCCAGATCAGGTATGTGTTCAGCTCCATGATGAAGGATGCCATCCTCTCCTCCAGTTCACTTAAAACTCCAGGAAAGAAACTGATGTTCATCCCAGTCTTTGAATTCCAGCTCAGACTTCCTGCCTAGCCAACCTCAAGGTCCTGTAGCAAACACATAGACAGCAGCCTCACACAGGGTGATAAATCATCTCTTCAATTACAAAGGGGATAGTCCATGCAGTCAAACACTGATTTTATACACACACACACACACACACACACACACACACACACACACACACACACCCCTACACCTACACCTAAAGGCCCTTCCTCTCTGAAGGAGCCTTGCCAAATACCAGTGGCCACCATCTCCATACACTTTACAGGATCAGCCTTAGAAGAAGCTTTTGTGATATCTACACCCGGAAGAAAGCTCCCTGGGAAGACTCAAAGGGAGGCAGCTTGAATCACATACTCTTTCCTGTGCCTATCAGCATGCTTGAGAGATAATGAAGATAAAGATACACCCCATGTTTGTAGCTGAAGAAATGAAGGGCAGGAGACCCCAACCCCTAGGAAGTTTTCCTGCCGAGGGGAAAGAGTAACGGGCAGGTGGGAGCAGGTGTCTGTCACATCTTTCCCACTGTGTCGTTGGCTGTGGTACTACATTCCTTGAGGATGGAAGGAACACTTGAAATAAGTGATCAGCATGTCCACAGCTTTTCTTGCCCATGGGATATGTTATGTCGCTCACAATGCATGGATAGCACCAAGTTGTCTGCAGCCTATATTTCTTCCTGTACTCCTAGACTTATGGTAAAGCTTCACAGATAAATCAGGCAAAGTGGGAGAGTGCCAACAGTAATTAATTTTAGAACAGAACAAGAATAATAGGTACTGTAATAAATGCTATTGGAAACTTAGGAATCTTTATTTCTGGAATTTTCCATTTGGTGTTTGGGGATCTTTTTTGACAATGAGTAACTAAAAGTGCAGAAAGCCAAACTGCCACCAGAAGAGGCTACTGTAACCTCATTAGTCCCCATAGTAACTTCGAGAGCAAGCTGGAGCTTAGCCAGTAAGTGCAGGAGCTAAATTGGTCGATCTGCTTGTGCATTTAACTGTGGCTTATAGTCCCCTTCCCCATATACCCAGAATTGTATTGGGGTCAACAACAAATAAATCCACTATTATATTAGTCTGGGTCTTGGTAATTTTGTACACATTAGTCAATAGCTAAGGACATTCCTTCTTTTGCCCTCTGTGAAAAAGAAAACGTTGCTACTGATCGAAGGATGTGGATAGGTGTGGTATAATTCTGCTCATCAACACTCTGTAAGACAGCTCGCCAATGAGGTGACAATTGGGGTTTGGGCAGGGGAAACATCTTAATCTTAAGAATCCAGAAAGGTTTGGATATTCAGAGCTGGCAAAGAGACTTGGCTGCCACCCAAGTGCATCTGTAAGTCGCTGTATCATTGTTTGCAGTGTGCTGCTTTGGGTGACAGTGGAGAAGTCTCTTCTGTAGTCAACCCTTTAACCATTCTTGAAATGAACTGGTGCAGAAGAAAGTCTTTAGCCCTAAACCTGTGTGTGTTTCATATGGAGAAGAAAGAGAGGGGGTTGGATACTCCATGCATTCCTGGAAGGGGATTCTTGCTTCTGTTCACTATGGAAGGTTCTAGGTGACCCCATTTCTTCTAGGAACCTTGAGATCCCTTCTCATACTAAAGAGGGCAGAGTTAAGCATGATGATGGTGTACACCAAGTATACGTACACTTGGGAGGGGCAGGCAAGAGGACCAAGAGTTCAAGGTTAGCCTCTGATACAAAGTGAATTTGAGGCCAGGTTAGGCTGCATAGGACTCTGTCTCAAAATCATAAAGGAGGGATTGAGAGGTGCTCATCTCTCACAGCACTTTTGTGCATCCAAAGGTATGGAGGGTGTGCCCATGAATCATGTTGAGTATGAGCCAACATGTCAGGTTGGGGGTTGATTTCAGGGTGCCTCAAGTAGAATGTGTAGCTCTTCAGTCCTGAGGAAAGGCCCTGGAAAAATCAGAAGGAAGTTAGGAGACCTCCCACCTATGTCTGTTTGTCCTTGGAACACTCATACCTGGAGAATCCACAAAAGCCCAGGCTGGGATACCTACACTCTCATCTCCCGGGCCAGCTGTGAGTTATATCTTCTGAGCATGCAAGCTTGGGCCTTGAGTGTGAAAATCAAAATCCTAATTACTGTCTCTGGCTTTCCTTCATGTCAGATAATTCTTCAAAGATATTTATTGTTATCAGATAACAAAGACAGAAGGGAGGTTGAGTTGGGGAGGCTAAGTGCTTCTGCTTTCTCTCCTCTGTATCCAGGTGCCCCAGCTCCAACCTTAATTACTAAGAAAATCAGAAAGTGGAATGATAACAGTGGTAAAACAAGGTAGAAATCAGGTGCTTTTCATGAGTTACCTCTTCTCGGGTGACACGGTCCATCCAAGTGTCGCTCTCGGCTCAGGAGGACGGACTACAGAGATACTCCTCATGAAATACTGAGATGAAAACTCAGGGAGAGTGGAGCATACAGGAAGTGGCTCCATCTTGAAGTTTCTCCTTCAGTTGTGAGCCAGCCAGCTGGGGAGAGCCGCAGTGAGGACAGTGGCCATCAGTCATCCGTCACAGTGTGGGGGGCTGCACTCCACCCACCTTTCTCCACTTTAGGCTGTGCCCGTAACAGACGGAACCAAGTGCCTGACCCAGAGGAAACAGGCTCTGATGTTTTCTCATCCCATCCTCAAAGTGCATGAAGACCGTTAGCTAACATGCCTCTTCACCCCTCTAGTTCATTTTCAGACCATTGAAGCTGACATTTCTCAAAAGTGTTCATTTTCATGAACAATATTGCTGGAGAGGCTAGCTCAAGGGAATTGGACATAGCCCACAGACCTCTCAGCCCCAAATGGTGATCTTGTATTTTGGCATTTTATTTGTGGGTACGTGTGTGTGTGTTTGTGTGTGTGTCTGTGTGTCTGTGTGTCTGTGTGTCTGTGTCTGTGTGTGTGTGTGTGTGTGCGTCTGTGTATGTCTGTGTGTGTGTGTCTGTGTGTGTCTGTGTGTGTGTCTGTGTCTGTGTGTGTGTGTCTGTGTCTGTGTGTGTCTGTGTGTGTGTGTCTGTGTGTGTCTGTGTGTGTGTGTCTGTGTGTCTGTGTGTGTGTGTGTGTCTGTGTGTGTCTGTGTGTGTGTGTGTCTGTGTGTGTCTGTGTGTGTGTGTGTGTCTGTGTGTGTCTGTGTGTGTGTGTGTGTGTGTGTGTGTGTGTGTCTGTGTGTGTGTGTGTCTGTGTGTGTGTGTCTGTGTGTGTGTCTGTGTGTGTCTGTGTCTGTGTGTGTGTGTCTGTGTGTGTGTGTGTCTGTGTGTGTCTGTGTCTGTGTGTGTGTCTGTGTGTGTCTGTGTGTGTGTCTGTGTCTGTGTGTCTGTGTCTGTGTGTGTGTGTCTGTGTCTGTGTGTGTCTGTGTGCGTCTGTGTCCATGCATGTATGTGCACACAAGTGCTCTTGTCCATACTGGCATTCTTCAGGCCAGAGACTGGCATCAGGATGTCTTCCTCAAGGAACTTATCACTTCAGCTAGAGTGGCTGGCCATCAAGGCCCCAGGATCCACCTGTCTCTTTGGCACCAAATTTTGGCATTTGTAAATGAGTTTTCTAATAAGAGTCTGAAGAAAAAGACCATCTTCTGGTATTTCTTAGCAGCATTTCCTGGAATGGAGGTAGTGACCTTGTGTTATGGTTTTGAGAACAAAAACTCATGAAAAGAAGCCGTGTCTGCAGATACTGACTGACTGTTAGAACTGTTGGGGAAGTTGGAATGTTGCAGGTCCAGAGACTGAATACCTTATTTGGGGTGCTAAACCTTCCAGAACAGCTATCCTTTGCCCACCTCTGTGTCTGAACTAACATCCTGTGACTAACAGATTAAAAAAAAAAAAAAATCTTTTGGAATCTGTTGACTTAGCAGACTGCTGGCTTCCACCAACCCCAAAGCTAAGAACGTCATCAGATCGCATTTTGGGCCTATAGAAAAACCTCTCCCTTCTTGATGTACCCACCCACCAGTGTATTTTAAACTTAACTTGATTTATGGTTTTCTTTCTTCCACTCAACTATGAAACTGCTTCCACATCGGGACATGGAATTCGGGAGACCCTAAATCTATGTTCCTGGGCGTGCTCACTCAAAACGGCTCCAGGAAAAACTATTTCCTGTTCCCTTTCAGATGAGAGCTGTGGGTTTTGCACAAGTTTGAGGTGTCGTCCTCCTCCTGTTTCACTGCTTTCCTCAGAGGCGGCTCTGAGCCTGAGGAGCCGTGGGTCCTTTAAGAGGAAGACCATGTAAAAATAGGTGGCTGGGCATGGGCCTTTGACTGTTACTTTTTGGCTCCTGGCTCCCTCCCAATCTCTGTCTCTCTGTCTCTCTCTGTCTCTGTCTCTGTCTCTGTCTCTCTCTCTCTCTCTCTCTCCCTCTCTCTCTCTCTCTGTCTCTCTCTCTCCCCTGGTCTGTGACGATATGAGGAACCTCTGCCACACACTCCTACCTCCATGGACTGGGACAGTGCCTTCTCCTCCATAATGAACTAAAGCCCCTAAAACCACAAGTTAATGTAAACCCCACGTCCGTCAGTTGTTTCTGTTGGCTGTTGTGGCCACAGAGATAAAACAGCACTAATAAACCTTGTAAGGCAAACAACTCAATGAAGAAGACCGCTCCTTCAGGGTAAGAGTTACATGGCCGGTGTAACGATGTCAAGACACCTCTGGGCTTCTTCAAATGGACTCTTTAACCTGCAAAGTTCATTTGGGAATTAGGAGATTGTCACCACGAAGTTGCAATCAGCACCCGTCCCTGAAGACACACAGCTCCTTCTGGGGTTTGGGCTTTGGCACTTTGGGGAACAAATCCCTTAAATCTTGTGGACATGCATTATTACAGGCTCAGCACATGCCACCGTTAGAACTCGGCATAATATGACCTATAAGACATTAGGTAAAAATGAAAGCAGAGCCCGTGACACTGGTCCCTTTGCAGGACAGTCCCTTTATACAGAAGGGGTGGATGGCAGAAATGGCAGGACCTCATCGCTTGCTCCTACTCCCCCCGCCTGGCTGACATACACGGGTCTTGCTTCACAGTAAGGATCTTTCTTCAGCTGCCTCGGGAGCATAACTGAGGCTTTGCATGCAAGGAACTTACGTGCTGGTGGGTGGGGGCAGGGGGACTATAGACCGCTTGCATGAGAGAGTGGGGAAGTGAGCTGGGGACAGAAAGAAGCCACTAATGAGGGGGTTGGCAAGCAGCCACCTTGGGAGAGTGAGTCTGAACCCCCTGGGGCACGGGGCACCAGTACATGGCACGCTCCATCACTTGTGGGGTGAATACAGCTCCCTGTATTCTTTCTGTGACTGACAGGAATCCTCAGGCTGCTAGAAAATGCAAATGATGGTGCTGGGAAGCCTGCAGGGCAATAGTCAGGAGTTGGGAATAGTGTTGATCATGGCCTTGACTGCTTCCAGTTAGGTTGCAGGGCTGAGATATGCCCCCACACCCGCCTTTCTGTGCCTGTCTCCCAGGCCTCTTGTATTCCTGCCACTTTGAACAGAGAGCAGCTTGCCTGAACCCCTGCGTGCACACTCTGAGAAGTTCTTCCTTCTAGCCTCACTGTGGAGAGACAGACAATTAATTATTCACCAACAGCTTATTCTGCTGGTAACTGTCTCCTTGGCAACCTCAGGCTCAGGGCAACAGAAATGAAGTTATACTAGGCGTGTGTGTGTGTGTGTGTGTGTGTGTGTGTGTGTGTGTGTGAAAATGTAAAGGTTCTTCTTTTCCTAAAAATGTCTTTAAAGGTGGTAGGGTTTGAAGTGGTTAAAACTAGCAGATTTTGCAGCATCATATCAAGTCCTCACACCCTCCCGCTGTGATGGTCTTACTGATGTGTGTTTCTAGGAGACAGCATTGGTCCTTCCTCTCCACTGAGGCGCCTGCTTCTTTAAATAGCACATGACATATTGGCATATAATGGCCCCCAAAGAGGACTGCATCGTCAGTTACCAGCCTTGACAGGTTTGGCCATTTCTTAAGTGAATGCATCTATAAAAGCAGCAGGCTGGACGTGAGGTGGTAGCAGCCATCCCCCTGTTGCCAGCTCCTCAGGACAACTGCATCTCCTGCCCCTGGTTCCACTTTTCTATGAACCTGAGCTCTGGGTTATATTCTGAGAACCTGAGCTGGCCAACACTTGTATCAGGGCCTCCAAGCTTTCATGTTTCCTGGAGGTACGCTACCATTCTGTCTTCTCCAGGAGACTCTTATTGGAAGATCAATGGTGTGTGCCCCTCTCCTTAAGGTCCCAAATGGGGAAGCAAAGGAACAGAAGGCCCTCTTGTACGTCCTTCTACTGTACTGCAGTGTGAAGAGCAGGGCGCCAGGCCGATTCTTTCACCTTGCGGGCCAGTGACTTTATAAAACTTAGTTGGCCTCCATGAAGCTTATGGGATAGCACATGCCTATAACCCAGCACCGAAGTCTGGGGTAGGGGGATCATGAGTCTGAGGCCAGCCTAGGCTACAGGGTAAGCCCCGTATAAAGCCATCCAGAAAAAAAAACCAAAAAACAAAAAACAAAAAACAAAAAAAAACCTGTTCTCAGAAAAGAAACAAGTTTGGGTTTTGAAGATTCATTCTTCTTTTCTTTCCCATCTATCCCCACCTCTTACATCAACTATTAGGAGTTGCTTTCTCCTCTGGTTGGATCTCAAATGTTCCCCCAAAGGATCAGTCCTCAGAATGGGCATGATTGGGAATGTGAGGAACTGTTACGAGTTGGGCCTACTGGGAGATGGTAGGTCATCAGGGATGCATCCTAGAAGGAAGACAAGAGACTCATGTCTTCTTTCTCTGTCTACCCATGAGTTGAGTGAGTCTGCTTTGCATGACACACTGTCCACCAGCCACAAGCCCCACCACTCAACACCAGCACCACCTAAACTTGACCCAAAATAAGTGTTCTTGATCTTAAGATGATTGTCTCAGGCAATTTGTTATGGCATTTAGAGGACCACTAGCAATAACCCTGACAATTCTAGGGATACTGTTATCAGTATTTCCTCAAGTGATTCTTAAGTATTTGCAAGTTTATTTTATGGAAGATATATTAGCTATTTTTATTTGTAAGCACCAAAGGAAGACATGGTCAGTGTATAAAAATATGGATTAAAAAAAGCATAAATATATAAGAAAGAAAGAGGGGGCTGGAGAGATGGCTCAAAGGTTAAGAGCATTGGCTGCTCTTCCAGAGGTCCTGAGTTCAGTTTGACAACCACATGGTGGATCACAACCATCTGTAATGAGATCTGGTGCCCTCTTCTGGAGGGCAAGGATACATGCAGCCAGAATACTGAGGAAGAAGACAAAGAAGAAAAAGAAAGGAAGGCAGGATGGCACAATTGGGAGTTTAAGGAGCCATTAAGAGTTGAGCCTATGGGAGATCTCAGATCCCTGGGGATGATGCATCCTGGAAGGCATTATAGGTCACCTGTGAAGCTAGAGTTGCAGGTATGATAGAAACCAAACTTGGGTCTTCTATGAGGGGTTAATGAACTAAAGCAAAGATAGGGAAAACATCTACAGGTTGAATTTTCCACTACAGAAGTTCTCCCTCCCCACCCCTGCTTCCTGCCCTATAAACCCTCATGTCCACCAGGCCTGGGCACGAAGTGTCCATCCCCTGAGAGAGACCGCTGCCCTTCACTGTTCTAATGAAGACAAGCTGCTTCTGTTGAGGTAGTGCTCCCTCTTTCTTTCATTTTCGGTTGCTCTGTTCACCCCATCGAACACTCTGGAAGGGCAGCATGCGCTCTTAATCTCTGAGCCTTGTCTCCAGGTCCATCTGCCTCTCACTCCCAGCATTTCCCTGTAACTGTTCCACTCTGCCATTGAGTCTCTTTGGTGATCGCCTCTTGTACCTGCTCATGTCTGATGTAATATGCTGAACCATTACCCCTTTGTGAGATGCTTAGGTTATTTTCACGTTTTTCTGCATCAAAAGTGTCACACCAGGCTCAGTCATGTCTATCTCCCAGGCTCCTCTCTTTTCAAGTCCCTTTCCAGCCACACCATGGGGATTCCTATGAGGAAATCTTCGCACAGCTCAGCATAGCGGTAAAAGACAAGTTCACTGGGTCTTCTCCCAACTGCCCCTTACCTGGCCTTGATACGGACTCCCTTGTGGCCTTGTCACACACGCTCACAGCTCTTCTTTCTTCCTGCCTGGCAAATGTTAGCAACACCCCCCCTCCCTGCCAAGCCAAGAGCGATTCAAGCCTGACTGATTCTATATTACCTCATCCAACCAGCACCAGTGATGGCTCCCACCTGGAGGGATGGAATCCAGGACAGACCCCCTCAGAATCCTGCCCTGAGATCAACTCTGGAAGCCAGAAGGTAAAATGAAGAACCAGCAGGAGACCCTGGAGAAAAACTTCTGAAGTAATAGCCAGAGGGAACCAGGACAGCAGAGGCAGAAAGGACACATGACAGGAGGGACCTAGAGCTGGTGACACCTTCTTATTCTGACATCAGCTTCCCTGTACAGCTGCCTGGATTCAAAGACACCCCAAGGAGCCTGCTCAGCTGCCTGGGCCAAGCACTACGCCTTTACCCCGAGTGCAGTTCTTTTCTTGGGGTCTGAAGGGCTGGCTCAGTTGACAATGCACTTGAGATAAAAGCATGGGGACCTGAGTTCAGATTCCCAGCATCCATGCACAAAGCCAGGCATGGTGGACACACCTGTAATCCCTGTACTGGGGAGGTTGACACAGGAGTCTCACTAGGGGGTCACTGGCCACCCAGTCTTATTCAGTGAGCTCCAGGTTCAGTAAGAAATCCTATCCCAAAAAGTTAGGAGGAAAGTGACAGAGGGGTACCTGACATTGGCCTCTGATCGCCACATACACACAGACACACACACCGGTAGACACGTGTACACCACACAACACACACACACACACACACACACACACACACACACACACACAAATAAAATAAATAGAAACATTTATTTAAATAAATATGAAGTAATCCTTCCTAGAAGTTTCCCAGTGTAAGCCGATTTTTCTCTGTCCCAGTGGCCGACTCCCAAATCATGACATGGAGACTTATTATTAATTATGAAACCTTAGCTGGTAGATTAGGTTTGTCTTTAGCTAGCTCTTATAAATTAACACGTTTCTATTAATCTATGTGCTACCCCAACACTCAATTCCCTCATCTATGTACTGTCTATCTTGCTTTCCTGCTTCCTCTGTGACTCCACAGGACTCCACCCTTCTTCTTCCCAGTGTCCTCTCTGCCTTGAAAATTCTGCCTAGCTATTGGCCATTTAGCTTTTATATTAAACGAATGACAGTGACATATCTTCACACAGTGTAAAGGAATATTCCACAACATCCCAGTAGATGCTGATGTTTTCCAGGTAATATTCAAACTCATGGAACTTGACCACAGAGGCCAATTCACCTTTCTAATCTCCAGAAAGAAAATGAGGCACCTACAGTAAAGAGCCTCAGAACCTCCTGCACCAAGCTAACACACAGAATTCCCTATCACCACTGAGCCATAGTGCCGTGACGCCACAGCCCCACTAGAGGTTTGTGCCCCGGGGAAAAGCCAAGAGGGGTCCAGAAAAGGTGAGCTCGCCTCTGGCAGCCACAGTGAAACTACATAGGAAGAAATGATTAAGAACAAGACTCTTCTTTCGTCCAGGGTCCTCCTCTATTACTCTCCACCTATTCATTTGAGGCAGGGTCTCTCTCTGAAGCTGGGGCTTACTTCTCTCAGTGAGGCTGGAAACCAGCAAGCCCTTTGCAGTCTTCCTGTCTCTGACCCCTCACAGCTGGTTACATGCATGCACTGGACACAAAACTTGTGTGGGTGCTGAGATCTGAACTCCTCCTTCTCATGACTGTGTACTAAGCACTCAATTGCTGCGTCGTCTCTCTGGGCCTCTAATCTTGTGTGGCAGTTTGACTAAGAAAGTCCCCCATAGGCTCATGTATTTGAACATGTGGCCCCAACTGGTATGGTCATTTTGGAGGCAGGCTTTAAGAACTTAAGGCCTAGCCCCACTCCCAGTTTGCTCCCCCAGACTCATGCTTACCACTGAAAACGTGAGCTCTGAGCTCATTGCTACAACCACCGTGCCTGCTGCTTTCTCCCATGCCCTCCCCACCATGATGGATTCCTATCCCTCTGGAACCATACACCCAGATGAATTCTTTCTTCTAAAAGATGTTTTGGTCATAGTCTTTTATCATAGCAACAGAAAAGTAACAGTTTTGATTACTGATAAAGCTCTGGGGTGAAATCTGAAGTACTGGGAGGCACATGTATTAATTCCCTAATGTATGATACTCAGTCAGCAGCCATCTGGGGTGAACCCTCACGGTAGGACTTTTAAGTCAGAGTTGCACAAATCCTTTATATACAGTTGTGCAGTGTTTAAGTAGAACTTGTGTGTGTGCACATGTACACGTATATTGTCAATCACTGCTAATGCTTTTATAATGCCTATGACATTGTTGATGATACGTAAATAGCTGTGGAGTTGGTGTCATGTCAGGAACAATCAGAAGAAAAACTGTCTGTACATGTGCAGCACAGAGAAAATTTACCTTCACATTTCAACACACAGGTGGTTGGATCCATGGATTCAGAGCCTGCGGGCACATGGAGCCAGCTATGATCAGGCCACTCGGCCCTTCCCGCTGCTTTGTATTTTCTGTGTTAGTTGCTGTCCTTGTTGTGACAGACTAGCTGAACAGGAACAGCTTAAGGGGAACAGATTTATTTCCACATGTCCTGTGAGGGGACACAGTCGACCCTGGTGGCAGGAGCGTGAGGCAGCTGGTCACAATCAGTATCAGTATGCAGTCTGGAAGTAAAGAGAGATGAATATTAGCACTCAGTCCAATTTCTACTTTTCACTCAGACTAGGACCTCAGCTGGTGGACACAGTTAGGGTGGGTTTTCCTACCCAAATACTGCCATATATCCAGACTGGAAAAGTCCTCATAGAGATGGGTCTCCCAGGTGGTTTCAGATCCTGTCAACTTGTCAATCAGTACTAATCCTCACATTCCCTGAAGAGTAAGTAGAACGCCACCTTCCTGTTGCTGCACAGATAAAATAAGATGCACTTACTTACCCCAGGCCCTGCCTGGTATGCTGGACTGTCTGGCATGGCTCCGGCACTCGCTTTGGTTTTCTAGTGACTGTAGATTCTTGGCTAAGCCTGCTTTCCAGCTTTTACCTTTGGAAAGTGCCAGAGGGCTAATGTGTTAGTTACTTTCCTGCCAGAAGCAACAGAAGCCAAGAAGAACTTACTCTGGCTTACAGTTTTACCATGTTTAGACTCCATCATGAGGGGAGGCACAGCGGATGACCCATTCTGTGCCTACAACTGCTTCTTACATGGTACCAGCCAGGACACAGGCAGCTAGACCGGAAGCAAGCCAACCTTTAAGCATGAATCTTAAAGAGTTCTTATTAATAAAATCAAACCTGAGGCCAGTTATTGGGGTGAATTCTGGAAGATCAGAGAAGCAGAACAAGCCACAGCTACCTCACCTTGCCAGTTCCTTAGATGATTCTGTTTCCTGTGACTGGAAACTTCTGTGTCCTCATCCCAATGGCTCTCACCTGAACTGCTACTCAAAAGCCTGAATGCTTAACCAGCCAAAATGCTTAACCAGCCAAATGCTTCTAGTTTCTGGTCTTCACGCCTTATATATCTTTCCCTTTCTGCCATCACTCCCTGGGATTAAAGGCTGGCTTTCTGGGATTAAAGGTGTGAGTCACCATGCCTGGCTGTATCCTTGAATACTCAGAGATCCACCTAGCTCTGCCTCCCAAGTGCTGGGATTAAAGGCGTGCACCACCACTGTCCAGCTTCTGCTATGGCTTGCTCTGACCCATTTTCTAGCCACCATTTTGGCTCTGTATCTAGTGGTTATCTGTTCTCTGACCCCAGATAAATTTATTAGCGTGCACAATATTTTGGGGAACACAATACCACCACATTTCCCCTTTTTTTTTTGTCTAAAATTTTAAAAAGGTTATAACTAATACAAAAAAACTATCCAATAAGTATATACAATATATATATAGTCAAGAATTATATTAACAATGTCTAGTCCATTAACATTTGACAAATTCAGATAAAAATTCCATTATATATATTAACAATGTCCAGTCCAGTAACATTTGATAAACACAGACAAAAATTTTCATTACTTATCCTATGTAAAACAAGTAGTTCCTTTTTAAAAGTAGATTCCATAATCTCCCTTCTTATCATATCCATATTCTCTCTTTTTTCTTTTCATAATAGATTCGATCATCTACCTTTTGTCATTTTTATATTTTTTCCCTTTTTCTTTTTAGTGTAGATTCAATGATCTACCCATTTATCTTATTATTTATTTATCTTTTTTCTCAGGGTAGATTCAATTATCTACCTCATATCTATATTCTCCTTTTTCTTTTTTAAACAAAAACTCTATTTTTGGTTTAATTGTCAAGTCCTGTATCATTTCTCCATTCTCTGCATAATGGGAAAGTGCAGAGCTTGTTACAAATCCTTGTTCAAGTAATCTATCAGGATGGATCATCTCAGCTAGCCATCTCAAAATTGTCCTAAGCAGTTTGTAGTCCAAAGTCAATCTTTTGGTGGTATTAATCATCTTAATGGCTTTATCATAGTCCATGTGGAATCATTGTTGTGGGATCCTGTCATCTTTTTGAAGATCCAAAGTCACTGTTAGGCGTGGTCATGGTTCCCTTTAGTTTTTTTTGTTGTTGTTGTTGTTTGTTTGTTTTGTTTTGTTTTTGTGCCTCCTCTGTGGTTTGGAGCAATCACAGTCTGATAAATGTCTGTCTCTCGGAACCTTGAACCTTCTTCCCTAGAAGAGAATATCTTCATAGCAATTTCTCCCCACCATTTGTCTCGCCAAACTTTTCCAAACTGACCTTTGTCCAGGCTTTCTTGTAGCACGATGGTCCTGGCAATTCTTCTCTGAACAAGCAGCAGTAAATTCTTTGTCCCAGGTAGCAGCATCACTGCAGTCACCAACAGGATGAGAAGGAGCCAGCAACTGGGAGCAGCAGCCGCTGCCTCCATGGTCTCACTGCCACTGTTTGTGGTTCGGTCCAGGCTGAAGCTTCTCCTTAGCAAGCTTCCTAGGCTGGCCTCAAACTCAGGATCCTCCTACCTCTGCCTCCCTCGGTAAATCAACCAGTGTGCTTCACCACATCTGGCTGAGGGTAGCTCAGGTCTGAGCAGGGGCCTGCAAGACCACAGGCAAGCAACTTTTTCACAAATTTGTACCACGAACATTGGGTGCCAGATGTAGATGTAACCGGCTTGTTAAATAAGAAACACAGAGCCAATTACAGAGTTAAAAGCCAAGAGGTCAGAGCAATAGCTGAGAGCTGAAAACCTTACCCTTCACTGCTTCTGCTGTCTTTTCTCTCCGGCAGAGGAAACCTTTCTATGATCCCCAGCTCAAGACCAAACATATAAAAAACCCTCAGCCTGTGGCGACACCTCACACTCAGACTGCAACAGCTGGGAAGGCTGATGGGTGAGCTTGTCTTTGTCCCCTTGTTCTGCTGAATAACATCTGCCATGCTTTGAATATGCCTTACACTAGCTCTAATAATGATACAGGACTGCTAGCTGTTGCTGGGCAGTTAATTGCCTCAAAACTGTGTGACTTTAAACTCTAGTTATGAGCATTATCTCGTGCTTCTGGAAATTTCCTGAGCTCCTGCCTCGGGTCTCATGGGAAGCTGTAGTCAGGCAATGCTTGGGCTAAAATTGGCCCTCAGCATCTTTGCTCACATGTCTGGTGGACAGGACTTGGGTTCTGCTGGCACTATGAAGGAGGCTGTCTGTACATGGCCTCTCCATGTAGCCTGTACTTCCTTCTGATGGGAAGCCTGGGTTCCAAAAACAAATACAATAGAGAGCCAGGTAGAGTCTCCATAGCTTTCAGTGGCTTGGGAGTCATACGAGGATGACATTTGTCATAGACTCAGAGGGGAGATCATAGACACCACCTCTCCAGAGGACAGTCATGGAGTTTGCAGACTTCTGCTATGCCCACCCGCAAAGTTGCTAACAGAACACCAACCGGCACCCCAAAAATATTATCAAGCGCATAAAACACTAATAGTCACTATGTTCTGGGGTTCAACTTCCAGAGGAAAGATTTGGACTCTCTCTTTTCTAGTCAGTTTTGGAAGAGTAAAAATGTTGATAGCAATGGTCTCATGGTGTTCAGTGGTGAGGTAAGTACAGTGTGCCCAGCCAACATGAGGAAGTAGTCAGGGAGTGCTTCCCTGGCATCCTAACACCGCTTATACCATCAACCAGATCCTGGGATTTCCTAATGGACTTCAGACTTGACCCACATCGCCTGATCCAAGAGCGCCCTGCTTAGGAATCTGAAGTCATTGCCAGAATAGCCGGCATTTGAGGACACCAGGAAGCCTGGCTGAGGTTTGTGGCTCTGCAATTGTTGCTTCTGCAGCCAGAGACTGGCTGGCTTGGTCTTGCAAGGTCACCTCTGCAGCTGTCAGCTTCCTTCGTTTTCCATCCATTTAACTTCCTCTTTGTTCCTCGGCCACCTTCCCCAGATGCTCTAGACTGTCCTGTGGAATCCTATGACAAAGCTGGTCAGAGACCTGAAATAGCTGTCCCCCATTAATAATAGTTCAGTAAGGGAATAACAACAAGGGAAAGGCTCTTCACATCGGTCTGTGGGCACCATGGACTCATGTTTAGCCACAGTGCAGGCCAGCCTAAGGCCAGCTGCCTTTCCTAAGGCAAGCTTCCACTTACTATAACCTCCTAGCTAATATTTAATTAGACCAACAGCTCAGGAATGTAATCTCCAGTAAGTAAAATGGAAACTGTACAGACATACTTGCTATCCCCTGAATATGTTCCAGGTCCACCCTTCCCATAGCCACAACAACTCTGAGAGATATATCACTTTCATCTGCATCTTTTGGATTCTTGGGGGAAAAAAAAGAAAGCCTTTGTGCATGCACACAGCTTTGTACAGATGCATGCCTGTGCCAACGTGAATCTGAATGTGGGTGATTGCATGTGAAGGCCAGAGGATAACCTTGGCTATTGTTCCTCACATGCCATTTTGGTTTTGGACACAGATTCTGTCATTGGCCTGGAATTCACCAAAGCTACCTGGCCAGTGAGCCACAAGTGAATGCCACCAGATCCACCAGGTCAGATTTTCTGAGTGTGGATTCTGGGGGATCGAACGCAGGTTTCCATGCTCCAATAAAGCACTTTGCTGACCAAGCTACCATCTCAGCCCCAGTTGTGAACCCTCGCTAGGAGGCTTTCCATCTAAGTGCATCATTGTTATTGTTAGTAAGCTCCGTTCCCTTGCTCTCAGGGCCTCTCTATGGGGCTGCCTCATGAAGAGAGAACTGGATTTTCCCAGGGTAAGATAGCCTAGAGAGTGTGGGGGAGTGTACACCCAGCCTCTACTCCCCCAAGCCCACAAACCCATCCCGTCACTCTTCACATTGGTTGCATTCTCCAAGCGAGTCGAACCAACAAACACAACAGGAGAGGAGTCTCCTTGAGAGGAGAGAATTAGGATGTGAGGACCACTCCAAGATATTTGAGAGGCTGCCCACACCATGTTTACATTGAAGCCATTATACCGTACCCAATTTCTCCATCTTTTTTCAATCAGTAGAATGTCTTAGAGATGTGGCCTCGTTAGCATGCATATATATCCCAATTCTTTTTAAGTACGGCGTAGAGCTCCATAGACCAGATCAAGTGTTTCTCAATTCACATCTGGTCTTGTCTTTTTCCTTTCCTCCCCTACCCCTTTATTTTATTTTCTTATTTTTGAGACAGAGTTTCTTGCTCTGTACACTCTGTAATTCAAGCTAGCTTGGAACTCACTGTGCAGCCTGACTTGGCCTCACATTCACAGCAATCCTCCTGTTTTTACCTCCCAAATCTTGGGATCATAGCCACGAACCACCACACCCCACCTGCCTTCCTTCATTCCTTCCTCCCTCTGTCCCTACCTCCTTCTCCCTCTTCTCTTATGCTTTCTCCCATCATCCTTCATCTTTCTGTCTTCTTTCTGTTCTTCTTTTACTGCTATACACACACACCTTACCAGGAGGTGGGCATCGGTTTCCTCTAAGTTGAGGGTCACAAGGGTGTTGAGGGTCACAAGGGTGTTGAGGGTCACAAGGGTGTTGAGGGTCTCTCCACGTGTTTATTTTGCGCAGTTGGGGCTGACAACTGCTTGTAGAGATGTCAGATAGTTTATTCAGCCATTTTTTTCTTTCATCACTGATGATAAGCCATCTCTTTTTCTGCTCTTACCGGTTATGCTGAGGAATCTCTGTTGCATGCACGCGGGTAATGGTGGCATTGTCAAAGAGCAGTGTGTTTCCACGGAGTATTTTCTGTCAGGCAGCAGGGTATGTATTTCATCCCCTGGAGGAAGCCAAATGGCTCCAAGTGCCATTGCCACCCAAGAGTTTCTTTCCCCCAAAGTCTCCTCAGCATTTAGCTTCATCAAACTTGGGGCCAATCTGATGTTTGAGAATGGCCCTCCTTTCTATGCCTGCATCTTTGGGGCCAGCTGGTTGTCTTCCTGGCTACTGCAGGACTCTTCGTAGAGAACTGACTTTAGCTGTGGAGTAAGATAGGTCTGAGGAGACCTGTGGCTTTTGGGCTGATATCCATAGGTCAGAATTCAGCCCTTCTCCAGTTCTGCTTTTCTTTTGATAAAGTTAAAGGCTGAATATTTCCTCTTTTAATTTTGATGAATTCAAATACCTCTTAATATGAAATGTTTCTTAATATGAACTGCTTCCTGATCATTTATTGAGTGATCGATGGGTCAAACAATTTGCTTTTCATGTTTTGGAACTTGTGCTTTCTCTGACCCCAAGGATACCCATGCTGCTCTCCTAAGCATCTTAGTTCACCAATGCTCTCAACATTAAGTCTGGCCTCCAGCCTCATGCTAAGGAATCCTGATTTATAAGCTGGCCCTGGGTTTTGTTTCTCTTACCGTGTTGCCTTGAGCTTTTCTGGAAAAAAAAAAGGGGGGGCACCACACATGCAAAATGATCATTATAATTATGCATCTGTTAAGCTAATTCCAAGCAGCCCGCCATGGGGTTCTATTCAGAAGACTATGAGAAGGGAGGAGTTGCTTCGTGGCAGAAGCCAAAGGAGGTTGCCCCTCAGCGCCATCCCTTTGAAAGCCATTGTACCCGCACCCCCATTCACTCTGCGACCCGCTGATCTGTCCTCCAGTGAAAAGAAGGAGTTGAACATGCTTTGTGGAGACATATTCATGCTTTGATTATGTCCCTTTGGGGGTCACACCACAAATAGCAACTTCTAATAACACCCTCTATGATCTCTGCAACTGAGGCAGCGTGGGTTCCCTTTGCCCAGCAGGACTTTATCCAGCCACTCAGTTCTGCTTTCCCTGAGTCCATTCTACAGCACTTATAAATTGTGCAGACGAAATATTAACACCTAAGTCCCAAGAGGAAATACAAGAAGCGGCCCCTCCCCCAAAGGGAAGGAGAAGTCATATTCAAAAACTATTTCTGTTTTCTGTCAGGCCGTGAAGGTAGTAGACAGGACACTTTGTCAATAGCAGCCCTTCCACAAAAATGTAATTTGGAATATTTCTTAATGGAATGTCACCACAAGAAGCCAGCTGAGGTCTTGACTGGAAGACACTCCGGACTATTTTGCTTCCTTTGGAATTTACAGTACCGTCTTGTTGAATCTAATTTGACGCTCTAACAAATGGAGCATTATATTGGGCTCAGTGAAGCAGAAATTTCACCGTGTCCCATGTCCCCACCATCTTGCCTTTGACTGTCTTATTCCACCAGATAATGTTGCACCTCATTCAATCACCACAAAAGGCGGGCTTTTGATGTCTGAAACAAATCTTTTGTTTATTCAATGAATAGTTCTATCTGGGGGTAGCACTGGGGTTTAAGATATGCATTGCTAACTTACTGCGGTCTACCTTTCAGTAACATTGAACTGCTTCACACACTCGTATACAGATTTTACACATTTGCTTTCTGTTTCTAATCCCTTGGGTTGTTGTTATCTTATACTTTATTTGTACAGATGTTCTAACACATACAGTAATATTGTTATTTTTAAAGAATAAATTTGCTTTTTTGAGAGCTGTATATAAATCAAAAAGCCTTTATATTTAGTAGTGCTTTCTATTTAAGGTATTCTTTTAACAATTTATTTATTACGTATGTACATGTGTGTACCTGATACGTGTGGGCATATGAACCATGGCTTGCCTGTAGAGGTCAGAGGTCAGCTTTTGGGAGTCAGTTCCCTCTTTCTACCTTTGGGCGGGTTCCAGGGCTCAAACTCAGTACCAGGCTTCCGTGGTAAGTTACATGTTCCTGCTGAGTGAGCCACCATACTTCTCCATTCAAGGTGTTCCTCACTTCACATGTAGCTTTTCATCTCACTTGTTACATTTCCCTTCTTCAAAACACTTCTATTCACAGTTTTTGTACAGCTCCACCACTGATGCATTTTGTTAGCTTTTTGAACCTGGAAATGAATTAATTTTTTATTCAATTTTATTAATATTGTGTTTTTTTTAATTTTTGAGAAAGTCCTTTATGGTACAATGAAACGTGATCATCTCTTGCAAACATGGCTCCCTTCCAACTTCATGCTGTCTTCTTTTTTAAATCATTGAGGAACTCCACTAAGCCGTCCATCCACATGAGTATGCGTGTGGGGCCGTTCACCGGAGGTGAGAAACCTAGAAGCGGCCACACATTTGAAAGCAAGAGAGCAAGCGAGCCAGAAACAAGTGACTCTCCTCCTCGCAGCAGCTACCAGCTGTCAACAGTTCCTCACGGTCAGGGCCGGTACGACAGACACCTCCCCTGTCTATGCCAGACTTTCGGATCGTTTGGAACACCTACCATAGCTGGAAGGAATTCATGCGTGCATTACCCATGTCCATTCCAGAAGTCTGCATCTCACAGACTTCCTCTTATCCACCTTTAACATTCTTTCCATCCTCTCTTCCTGAGTGTTCCATGGGCCTTGGTGGAGGGGCTGAGATCCCTCTTAGGGCTGAACACTGTCTTATTCTCAGCACTGTGGCTGGCTCTGTATCTCAGCATTGACTGCTGCCCACTGGGGGTGGGGGGAAGCTTCCCTGGCCCAAACTGAGAGCAGCCAGGGTCTAGGTTACAAACATAGGCATTTAGAAGGCAATTTAAAAATAGGACCATTTTGCAAAATAACAATAGCAGGTTCTACCCTCAGGCCTATGAGCACCCCAGCCATGGGCTTTTGACCAGTATTACAGTAGCAGGCATGAAACTCCCTCCTGTGAAGCAGGCCTCAAATCCCATCAGAGAGCCATCAGTCCCCCACGACAATCATGGACAATCATGCGACTGTTAACGCTGATGGGTATTTCTGGCCTGGGAGGTTATATTGTAACACGCAGGGTCTATCACTTGGTTAAGATGGTATCTTTTATCCTCAGCCACCTGCACAGCAAGCACTTCCTGGCACTGTGAAAGGTAGCCAGTGGGGAGTGCTTCCCAGTCAATTTGAAATTGATTCCTCCATGTCCTGCAGAAATTTCCCCATTTCAAGTAATATTGACATTGGACAGAGAATTCTAGGTAGACAGACAGTGTTTGCTTTCTAGTGGACCTCAATATTTCTGCAAGAAGTCAGCCATTATTTATGATTGTTTGGTGTTGTTCTGCGTACTGGTCTTTTTGGTTCTGAACTTTTATTTGCATTATCAGTTTTCAGCCATTTTCTCATGATATGAGTGGTGTGTGTGTGTGTGTGTGTGTGTGTGTGTGTGTGTGTGTGTGTGTGTGTATCCTGCCCACTGGAAGTTTCTGTGCTTGCTGTATTTCTGGGCTTAAATTTTCCTTCAAATCTGGGGAAATTTTGGCTAACATTTCTTCAGTTACTCTTCCTGCTTATCTCTTGTGCTCCTCTTGCCCAGACTCAAGGTGCACACTGGACACCTGCTCTGTCCCTCCATGTCAGTAAGGTGCTGTTCATTCTCCTTTGGTGCCCTGAGCTGCTGTTGTAGCCACTGTTGAGAAGCTGAGTTCCCTAACATCTTCACCTGTGTCTTTCCCACTCTGAGTCAATAATGGACTCCTTTCTTTGGTTCCCGCACATCCTCCTCCTTCCTGTCTCTAATAAAACTTTATGCTGTGCTTGACATTGTCGGGGAGAGGATGCAGGGTGTCTGAATGTTGTGCTCTTCTTTCAAAACACTGGTTTTTGTCCTGCAAACAGTTGCTTTCCTCGGGGATCCACCTGATCCTTTCAGGATCATCTTGGACCTTTGTTATAGTCTAGTCTACCCTTGACTCTAAGACTGCTGAAACCCATGTTCTACAGGTGGCCTTTCTGTGTATCACCTGAGTGCCTGCTGCGTGGAAAGACTTCCTGGGAAAGACCCAGAAAGGGAATCCATGACAGACCAAAGTAACAATTGCACCCAGGTCCAACTTGGTGAACCGAGTTCTTATTGAGGTTACTAGCAGTAATCTAAATGAGGGGTTAGTTACAAGGAGCAAGGATGAGTTAAAAGCAGCTGCATTCTGAAGAAGCCCACCTCAATACAGGCAAGGACTCAAAAGCTGCAACCCTGGAGGTGTCTGCATAGCTCACAGGCCACCACAATTGCCATACCTCCTCTGTGCAGTTCTGCTGGGCAGAGTCCACTCCCACCTCCCACCCCCACCCCCGGAGAGTTTGCTCATCTTTACACTGCTGGGGAGGGGCCCTGGGTTAGTCACTTCCCTATTGCTGAGATAAAACACCATTTTTTTAAAGTCCAAAGTTCAAATCTGTTCTAAAACTCAAGGCAGTCTCTTAACTGTAATGTTAACTGCAATATCAAAAAGCAAATTACATACTTCTGACTTACAATGGCACAGATTATACACTGCCATTCCAAAAGGGAGGAATTGGGCCACAGTGAGGAAATATTGGACCAAAGCAAGACAGAAACCCAGCAGGGCAAACTGCAAATCTTGTAACTCCACATCTCGTGTCAAAAATACTTGGAGAGCTCCTCGCTTCTGGCTTTGCGGCCTGCAACACACTTCTCTCTCTTGGCCAGCTTCCATTCCCTGTCTGCAGCTTTCCCTGGCAGACATCTCACAGCTCTGGCATGTACAACATCTCAGGGTCTCCAATGAAATACATGCTTCACTTTCACAGCTTCACAAAATGGCCTCTCAGGGCCTCCACGAGGGGGGACTCTTTCACCACATGCCTGGCCTCAGCAGCTCTCAACATGTCCCAGACATGTGACCTTTGGTTTCCCTTCTGAGGTTCATGAGTCTCCCCTTCCATCCTGGAGGGGAATGCTTCAACTTGAAGGAAATTGCTTTACAACAATGCCCAGAACTTAGGGTGTGTGTGTGTGTGTGTGTGTGTGTGTGTGTGTGTGTGTGTGTGTACCTACTCTCAATTCAACTCCCAGCTCCCTTCTTCCTTCTTTGTCCTGGATTCTTGGCCTGTACCCTGTCACTTGGCATTCAGACTCCAAGGTTTCTTTCTGAAGTACCTCCAGATTTTTCAAGTTCTTTCTCTGTATGGTTGTCACTGCTCCAGAATTCTTGCCCATATATTCTACCCGTGTTATCAGCTGACTCTGGGCTCGTGGCATGATACTATCCCTCCCTGCTTCCACTTGCCCTCACCAAACCGTCACCGGAAAAGAGCCTGGAGGCAAAACCCAAGGGCAATCATGGCGATTGCTTCATACACTGGCGGAGGTTTAATGCAAGCAGGTGGTGCCCCCATCAGTGGGCATATTCTTTAAATACTTTGTAAGTTATTCCTTGTTACTGGACAAAACTCCCAACAGACACAACTTAAGGAAGGAAGGGTTGATGTTAGCTGTAGTTCAAGGATACACTGTGTCATAGTTGACGGGTCTGTCTGCATTGCATCCACAGTCCCAGGCAGAGAGATGTTAGTATTCCTTTTCGTTCAGCCCAAGACCACAGTCCATGGAACTGTGCCTTCCACACTGAAGTCTTCCCACCTCCATTGTCCCAGTCTAGAAACCTCCACACAGATGTGACCAGACGTTCGTCTCCTAGGTGACAGTTAATACTAACCAACACCAGCATTTATTAAGAAGCAGACATCTATGCCATGCACAAAGTGGGAGGGAGCATCCAAGCTAAATAAGGCCTTCCATCTCTGCCCTTTCAACCTCGGCTTCCTGGGAAGTTCGCGTGAGGGCAGTGTCACAGTAAAGGAAAACTGTGACATCAAGTCTCACTTCAGAACATCTGCACCGCTGATCTCAGTAGACGTCCCCTCTCTCTTCTAAGGCAGGGGACTGGCTCTTCAGTGTTCAGGTCAAGCTCTGTGTCTTGAAGTTCATTGTCTCAATCATTGCTCAGTGAGAATCTCTTATAGCATTTAAGGTGGTGATTTAAAATACCCATTTTTACCAGGAGAAAACACACTCTGGTGTTCGCTTTGCTAATGACCAAAGACTCTGGATTTCACTGAAGGATTATCTGTGCTTTGGGGATCAATGCTGCCTGAATCCTTTCTGATTAAAAAAGAGCTGAGTTCCCCTGGTACATCCACTCCTCATCTTAGTAGAGGCTGCCCATAGCCTGTAGCTTAAGCTAACACACACAAAATACCACACTGCCCATGGGGAACTATTTAAACTTCCTTCCACTGGCTCCTTGCAAAGAGCTGAAATGAAAATAATCTAAAACCTGTGTGTTTTTCCTGGTCACATCATCGCCAGGGGTATAAGACACTCAGGGTTCTTCCACCAGTGAAACAAGCTTCTCTTTCTCTTTCTCCTTTCAAAACAGCTTTTAAGAACATTGACTACATTGTGGAGTAAGCGAATATTTAACCATGCACATTTGTGTAATGCCCCTTAAAACTAGCCACTGCTAAACATCTCAGCAAATTTTCTGATTTAGAAACTAGATAACTCATGTCCTGTAGAGTCAGGTGCTGGTGGAGGATGGGAAACAGAGAGCAGCCTCTTCTCTCAGGCTCCTCCATAAGCTGACCTGTGTTGGGTACCAGTATCCTCTCGGTTCTTCAGGATCCTTCTTTCCCTGCTTCCAGGGAAAGAAGGCTCAGAGCATCACAAGACCAACTCAGATCCCAAAGACAAGGGAGTGGATTTGATGGGAGAACTGCAAAAATGTTCATCTACTACACCCAAGTCCAAATCCACAAGGGCCACTAAGGCAGGTGGGCTGAAGAGAAGGTGCACTGTTGTGCAGGATTTGAGAGAAACCAAAGATTCTCGGCGATCTGAGGGCTCTGGCCTGGCTGCAGGCTCAGGCCTCCTTCCAAAAGGGATGCCTGGAGATCTGAAGAATGAAAAGTAATACCAGGGTAAGGGCTGTGCTTAGGCAGCAGGAATGCCGTGGCAAGACTGGGTTTCTTTACCTAGCCTTGGATAGAAAAATAAAAAGAAAGAAAACAAGGAAAGACGTGACTGGTCCCAGGTTTCGGCACCAGGTGATGAAGAAAAGAAATAAAAAGGAAGGACATGACTGCTCCTGGGTATGGTGGAGATGCCGGGGCATCTGGGAGAGTCCAGAGTCAACATGACCAGACTGAGCCAGACCATGCGAGGAGAGGGGGAGCGGAGAAAAGAGAGCCAGACCAAGAGGCCAGGAAGGCAAAGGGTAGACCAAAGGGCCAGGTAACCAGAAAGGTTGGGTTATATAGGGAAGGCCCAATAGCTGGCCTGGAAAAGTTGAGCATAGGAGGTGGGTGTACCAGCCGGGAGGACCCTGTAACAGGACTGAGGGATCCTGGGAGAACTTGGTGTCCAGGTCTGCTTGGATCTGTTAAAGAGGCACCTCAGCCATTTGTCCCGGGTTTGAGACCTAACACACCTCAGCTGGTAAAGTGCTCAAAAATCTGAATTTGTTCCTCAAAGCCCACATAAAACAAATCTGGGTGTGGTGGCTCATGCTTGTAACCCCTGCTCTGGGAAGACAGTGATAGGCACATCCCTGGGGCTGGCTGGCTGGCTAGGATAGCTAATTGGCAACTTCCAGGCCACTGAGAGATCTAAACAAACAAACACAGAAAACTCAAGTGGTCAGTGTGGTGGCACATGTCTTTAATCCCAACATGTGGTGTGTAGAGGCAGGTGGATCTCTATCACGACCAGTTTAGTCTACATCATAAGTTGACAGCAGAGGAAGCCTTGAGTGAACGTGTAAAAAGTCCTTAGTGAGTGTATATTGTTGACATGAGTACAGTCATATCAAGGAACCAAGGCTTCAGACCCATGGGAATAGCAAAGCCTTCTATAGTGATATTTTATTTGTATTGAAATGTGATTTTATTTGTATGTCAATAAAGTTGCCTTGAGGTCAGAGCAAGCCAGAGCAGAAGCTGAGCAGTAGTGGGGCACACCTTTAATCCCAGCACTTGGGAGGCAGAGCTAGGAGGATCTCTGTGTGTTCAAGGACACAGCCAGCATGGCAGACACACGCCTTTAATCTCAATACCAACCATAGAAGACCTGGAGGTCTGTACAAACAGGCAGTGACGAGGAGGTCATGTGGCTGGGTTTACAACCAATGAGAAAACAGAACAGAAAGTCTTTAAATAGACAGGAAGCACAGAAGTAGGTCTCTGGCGGAGAGGAAGGACAGCAGAAGCAGTGAAGGGTAAGGTTTTCCGCTATTGCTCTGACCTCGTGGTTTTTAACTCTGCAATCGGTTCTGTGTTTCTTATTTAACAAGCCGGTTACATCTACAGCCTTCCACCTGAGGTGAGGCTCAGAGGGATGGCAACACCTTCCTCTGGTCTGAGTGTGAATGATTGATCAGTGTATGCAAAAACTAGCACAAAACAAAAACAAACCACAACACCCACCTCCACAGAGACCCCCTAGGGAGACGGCCACCTCCTCCCTGTGCTGTGGATAATCAATAGGAGGAGGTTCCTGGTTGTTGCTGCTCCAGCCGAGTGGGCACAGCCTATGTGACGCAGCTTTTCTCACATGTGTCAGTGTGCCTGTCCTGTCTTCATATCCTCACCACCCCAGTCAGGTTTCTAGGATCTTGCTGGGCAGGACAAGGGAAACCCAGGTGGACAGCACCCAATGAATGACACCAAAACTTGGCCTCTGGCTTCCATGTGTGCACACGTGTACACACATAGAGACATGTGCATGCACACACACCAACAACCAGCTGGACCTATCCTCCAGTAACTCAACAGGTGTGTCCCTATAGGGGGAATGTGGACTGAATGAGTCACAGCAGCAACTACTTCTGTGTTCCCCAAAACAGTTTTTGAACAGTGAAGTGGTCAGGGCTATGTCCCTGAGGAGCACCAGGACCATGTCCCTGAGGAGCACCAGGACCATGTCCCTGAGGAGCACCAGGACCATGTCCCTGAGGAGCACCAGGACCATGTCCCTGAGGAGCACCAGGACCATGTCCCTGAGGAGCACCAGGACCATGTCCCTGAGGAGCACCAGGGCTATGTCTGGTGAGATAAGTTTTGTCTCCCCCATTTTACAGAGAAGGGAGCTCGGGAGGGTGATGTTAAGAAACTCGAAGGAGTGTTAAATTAGTAAATGCCTAAAGGGAGAACCTAACAGGCTTGAAGACACCAGAAAGCCCTGGTTATTTGCTGTCCCTGAGTGCAGGGCAGAGGGGGAGTGACCACAGGAAGGTGGCAGAGCAGAGGAAGATGGGAAGGGTGGGCTCCCTTCCGGTCATGCTCCCTATCCACACACACACAGGCCAGGTCTCTTCTTGCAGCAGGTTGTAGAGCACAGCCCCACTGGGGTCCCTGGGGCTCCCAGAGAACCAGTCTTGCTGATCTGATCTGGACCCATTTTTCTTTCCTATGTTATTATGCTACCCTTCCTGCGATGGTACCTGAGGACGCAGCCAGGTGATGGTTTGTCACACCACTGGGCTTGCAGGAGAGGACACGGTATTGCAATGATGCCTTCATGAGTGGGTGGCTGCAAGGAGTGAAGGAATTCGTTGGGGTGCTGCTCTGTGCATGCTAAATGACCCCGCTTAGTATGTAGAGTTGGGGAGTAAGAATGTCAGTTGTTGCAGTCCTTTGTGGCTTTACATGTCACACACACACACATACACACACACACACACACACACACACACACACACACACACACACACAGCAGGAGATAGCATTCCAGGCTCAGCCTGCAGGGAACACTCCGATTCGCTCTGGGCTGCGCACACCTCACCGGGTGACCTTGGATGAAGTACTAGTCTCTTGGAGCTTTCACTGAACTTGTCACTTACCTGGAAATTGTTGAACTGAACTGTCAGGGGCATGACCCAGAGAGCTCAGACTAAATCCGGGTGGCAGACAAAGGTGTGGGGGGGGGGGGGGGGGAGGGCACCACTGGATTTATAATGGGGCAGTGTTAGTTTAGAGTCCAGATACCTGACTTCTCCCAGGTGAACTCGGGTGACCTGCACCACGCACCTGTCAGGGCCAAGAAGCGCTTTTGGAGGTGTCCTGACCCCTTCTGCAGCCTCTTCTGCTCCTGAGCTCTGAGGTCCTCTGAGCTCCGAGTTTTCAGGTCATTTTCTCTCTGCCATTCAGCATGGGAATGTCAGGTCTGTCTGGCAGAGCTGGGAACGGATGGAAGGATTTGTCTCCCTGCTCCAGGGGGTTAAGTGGCTGCTTTTGAACGGACAAAGCAAGAGATGGTGCGATAAGATAAGGAGCTCTGCTTTCCCAGACACTCCTCAGTGAGAACAGGCTTTTGTTGTGATCCGGGGATAAGAGGCTGAACCTCCCATTCATCAGTCCAGCCCTCCCCTCCTCTGTCTAGTGCTCGGAACAACATAGGCATGAGTCTGCCGCTGCTGCCATCTGCTGGGCGGTGCAGGCACTGCAGCCGCTCCTGCCCTCTAGCCAGCAGCAGCCCCTCACAGCCTCATTGTAGCTCTTGGCTTAAAGTGGGCTCTGTCCCGCAGCCTCTGACATTTCTGGGACTCCTACTGTGGGACAGTCTCAGGATGCAGAGACCTACCACGGAATGCGGCGTTTACTCAGACGGAAGTCCCACGTACAAGAATTTAGCCGTGCCCCAGTGCCTGGGATCTACCTGGTACAGTGTAAAGGCTGCTAAGTACAGTTGCATGAGGACACATGCATGTAGAGACAGACTGTGTGGTTACCTCCACTGTGGAGATGCTAAAGATGCCACTCAGAGACACGAAAGCTTACGGCTCTGTGGGTAAACCTGGTAGTGAAGGATGCAGCATTTTTGACCAAACAGAAGGTGCCCAAGCCAGGTCACAGGTAAGAGTGCCTACCTCAGATAGTCAGAAACCTCTGGAGTTCAGAGAATCCAGGCCTGTAAGCCATCATGGAAGCTAAGCCAAACAGACCCGAGTCCTGTGCTAATGGCCAGGGCAAGAAGCCCCTGACAGCCTTTCTCTGGATATGTGTTTATGTTCTCCTTAATAAACTTTATTACTTTTTGAGCAATTTTAGGTTTGAAGGAAAATTGAGCAGAAAGTGTCAGTGGTATGTGGGGATGGGGCAAATGGCTTCACGTTGCCACCTGGTACAGCCTGAGGACTTCCCTTCATCTTTTAGGGACCTCCACTCAGGTAAAGCTGGATTCTTGAGCTTGCTGCAGAAAAGAACACTGGGATGAGGCAGAATGGTTAAGAGAAAGAGAGGCTCTTGGGAAAAGAGCAGGAGGCCCAGCAGATATGTGGGTGTGGGTCTGCTCACAGAGGAGACACACTGCACTATGTTCATGATAGACATATACAGGATTTTGGCGAGTTCTGAAGCTACTATTTTCAAAGGATTGTTAGGAAATCTAAATGTGCTGGGACAGTGGTGGCACACCCCTTTAATCCCAGCACTTGGGAGGCAGAGGCAGGTGGATCTCTGAGTTTGAGATCAGCCTGGACTACAGAATGAGTTCCCGGGCAGCCAGGGCTACACAAAGAAACACTGTCTTGAAATACAAAAAAAAAAAAAAAAAAAAAAGAAAGAAAGAAAGAAAAAAAAAAAAAGAATGGGATTCAAGATGGATCCTGTGGGAAGTAGGGAGGGGTTATGGTTACAGTTAACAATTGTAAGGCTTCAGGTGACAGGGATGCAGGTGGCAGGACATCTTCACTCTAAACTGGAACTAACAGTCCCATGTGTGAGCATCTCAGAAAATGTTCTGAAGAAGAATAAGTCCAGACTCAAGATTATGTACTATCACTTACCTGGAAATTGTTGAACTGAACTGTCAGGGGCATGACCCAGAGAGCTCAGACTAAATCCAGGTGGCAGACAAAGGTGTGAGGAAGCTGGTGAGGGGTGATAGGGAGGACACCACTGGGTAGTTTGAAGAAAATGATCCCATAGGCTCATGGGGACTGACACTGTTAGGAGGTGTGGCCTTGTTGGGGTAGGTGTTGCCTTGTTGGGGTAGGTGTGGCCTTGTTGGGTAGGTGTGGCCTTGTTGGAGGAAGTATGTCCCTGCAGGTGGACTTTGAGCTTTATATGCTCAAGCCAAGCCCAATGTCTCTCTCTTTTCTGGCTGCCTGAGGATCATGATATAGAACTCTTAAATTACTTCTTCAGCACCACATCTGCTCATGCTACCATGTCGCACCATGATGATAATGGACTAAACCTCTGAAACTGTAAGCTAGCCCTAATTAAATATTCTCCTTTATAAGCATTGTCATGGTGTCTCTTCAAAGCAATAAAACCTGCTGTGAAGAGACACCATGACTATAACATCTCTTTTTTTTTTTTTTTTTTTTTCAAGATAGGGTTTCTTGGTATAACTGTCCTGGCTATCCTGGAACTTGCTCTGTAGACCAGGCTAGCCTTGAACTCACAGAGATCTGCCTGCCTCTGCCTCCCAAATGCTGGGATTAAAGGCATGAGCCACCACCACCTAGCCAGCAACATTTAATTGGGGTGGCTTACAGTTTCAGAGATTTAGTCCAGTATCATCATGGTACAACATGGAGGCTTGCAGGCAGACATGATGCTGGAAAAGGATCTGAGAGTCCTACATCTTGACCTGTAGGCAACAGGAAGTGGTCTGAGACACTGGGCATGACTTGAGCGTATATAAGACCTCAAAGCCCATCTCCACAGTGATACATTTCCTCCAACAAGGCCACACTTTCTAATAGCGCCACTCTCTATGAGCTTATAGGGGCCAATTACATTCAAACTACCACACTAACTAAAACACATACACTTAGGCTTGTTTTGTTATTATCTTAACCATCCTGCTTGAAAATGTTTCCATATAAAAGAAATATTCTCTCTATGGAAGCTATCTTCACAGCAAACGGTACGAATTATGCTGGAATTCCCGATTCTCCCATGTCTCCACAATTTTCATGACTTTCTGTTTGCTTCAGAAGTACAGAGTTCTCTGCCTTATTCACACACATACACAGACTCATGTGCATGTGCACACACACAGACACACACACGAGCACACACACACCACATACACACATGCATGTATACATGTATACACATGCGTGTGCACACACACATGCGTACATATACATGCAAACTTCTTTTCATTAATATCTTGCATTAGTGTGATATCTGCAATGATTGGTGAGCAATATTGATCCATTGTGATTAGCTGGAGTCTCTGGTCAGCAGTGGAATCACTGTTCATATTGAGCATCCCATTGGTTTTGACCGACACCTGGTATTGAGTGTCCACCCATGTAGCCATGTAGAATGGCATCCTTCGGCCCCCACCCATTTGTTGCTCTGTCCCTCACCCACCATGTGTTATTGTTTTCACTGCCTCCAAAGTTTTGCTTTTTTGAGAATGTCAGTTATTTGGGACTGTAGAAGAGAATTTTTACTGTTGCCAAGGTCAGAGAAAGCCACTATAAACACACTGGGAAATACCAAGGCAAGCAGTGGCACATGTGTGGTAACGTTGGGACAGGGGTGTGTGGTGGTGGGAGGTGGGGTGGTGGTGGGAAGCTACATTCCAGGTCATAAAGTTATTTTCCAAAGTGTGCTACTTTCGTGCTTCTGGACGCGGCTTTTTAATAACAGGCCTGCTGGCTTGGGGTTTCTGGCTCCCAAGGATGGCAAGATGGGAGAGGACAGGCCTGTGAAGCGTCCTGTCTCAGCAAGGCTCTGTAGCCCCCTGAGCCAAATCCTGTGTTGTGGAGTGAAAGTGAAGGCTTCTGTTTCACCGTCTGAGGAGGGAGCAGCTACAGCTGAGGTCTCTGGTGGCGTGCCCAGGGACACCTACGATCCACAGGCAGGTCTGTAGCCTCAGGATTCCTGGTCTGAGTGCTGGGTCACTAGCAAAATGGCTCACATTTTCACTGGTGACACTTTTGTGCCTCCTGTTCATGAAGCTGGCATCACTGAGATCTGAGGACCCTGTTCTGGCCACTTTTGACGTTGTTTTTGCTGCTAGATGCTCCGTACATCCCTAGCAACACAAAGTGGGTAGCAGCTTACCTGGCAACCTCCCGACAAACTCAAACTGGAAGTTTCCGGACAAAGTGAGGTGATGAGGACACTGAATGTTCGTTTTTATTTTCCGAAGCCATGAAAAATTATCCTTGGCCCCTTCAAAACTGCTTTAAAAACACAATGAAAGTCAGGCTAACGGCGAACTGCGTCCGTAAGAAGGGAAAGTTTGCTGTGGTTTGAGTTGTGATTTCGATAGTATTTTCCAGGTTCACAAGCTCCATGTGTGGCTGGTGTTCTGCAGCTGCTCATCCTCTCTGTGTTTTCAGAAAAACAAATTAATTAAATGTCCCACCAATCACTTGGAGCAACTTGGCTAGCCCTGGACTTACTTTTGAAGACGTGTGCTCTTTGGTGATGGCCTAGGAAGACCCAGAGAAGCTCACTTGAACTGTTTCAGTGTGGGAAGAGAGAAAGATAAAACAGCTTTAGTCCACTAGCAGGCGGCGGCTGTATTTACGGTCTGTGGTAGGCCTAAGCACGGCAAATGTACTCTCCAAAGGAAAATTAAGTCCTAACCATGTAAGCGATTGCAGAGCACAGCTTAAGCGACTGCAGAGTGCAGCTTTGATTTGCTGAACACCTTCCCTTCCCTCCTGAGCTGACATGATGAAGCACTTACCTGTACCTGAGTTGCCAAGGTAACAGAAGAGCTATTGCTTCATCTGCTCCAACCACATGTGTTTGGAGAGGGGAGTCGGGTGACACCCCAGAAATAAAATGGTAACAGATCCTTCCAATGACTCTTAGGGATATCAAGTTTTGTGAATCACTGCTTAAGGTAATATTTTCTTTTTCCTCTTTTTTTTCCCCCTTCATTTTATTTCTTTACGCTTTGCCTGAAAAATTACACATCATGGGCAACTTTCTTCTTCCTGGCTTGTCTATCAATTGTTCTTCTTATCTTACTTATTGAAAGGGTGTGTTAGTTGGATTTCTAGTTCTCCAGCAAAATGCCCAAGATAGACAACATAAAGGGAAGACCATTTTATTTGGGTACATGGACTGAGGGATTTCAACCTGCTTTCCTTGGCCCTGTTGCCTGGGGCCTGCTGAGAGGCTGCAGGCGAGGTGAGGACCCGTGGTACACAGCTAAGCATTTTAAATCCTAGAGCGGGGGGGGGGGGGGGATGTGGAGGACCAGGCTGGTATCCCAGGTACCCCGAGGGGGGATGTCCCCAGTGACCTAACTTTCTTCCAGTAGAAAGGTTGTTTCTTCTAAAACTTCTACCGTCTCCCAATTAGTAGCACCAGAGGCTGATGACCAAGTCTTTAGAACATTAACCTTTGTGGATGCTTCAAATCCCAGCAATAGGAATAATCATCCAATACGCTGACTGTGGGGTAGGGGAGGTAGCTCAGTGGTAAGGCCACTTGCTATACAATCCCAAGGACCTGAGCGGATCCATAGCATTCATTTAAAAGTTGAACAAGCCAGGGTGTGCCTGTAATCCCTGCCCTGGGGAGATGGAAACAGGGGAGTCCCTGAGGCATGTGGCCTAGCCAGGCTAGCTAAAGCAGTGAATTCCAGATTAAGTCAGAGACTTATCAAAAATAATAATGTAGAGAGAAATTAAGGAAGACCTCTACATATATGTGCACAGGCACATGTGCACACGTACACACAATGACTTGATATGTACACAGTTTAATGGAATTTTAAAGATTTTTCTAACTTATGTGCATGTACGTTCACATGGGTATGTGACATGAATGTAGGTGCCTACAGAGTCCAGAAGAGGGCATCAGATCCTCCAGAGCTAGAGTTATAAATAGTCATGAGCCACCCAACATACCTGCTGGGGACCAAACTTGGGTCTCTTGCAAGAGCAGTGTAAGCTCTTTATCAATTTTAACTCATGTGTGGGTTTATGTAACCACCACAGTGGGATCACAAACAGTACATCACCTCAGAGAACTCCGTGGTGTTCAGTGCTTCTAACCTCCCTAATATTCAGCAACCTCTGTCTGTCATCCACGATCACTGCTTTGTCTTGAGTGAGATAGATTAATCATCCAGATGATTGTCCTTTGAGCCTGGTTTCTTTCATTCAGCACAGTAGCTTTGAGATTTGTTCAAGGTACTGCATGTGCCGTGGTCTATTCCTCTTCCTTTTTAATCGCTGCACAGAATCTCATGGTATGGACATAACCCAGTTTCGTTTGCTACTCATGGTAGTGTGTTTCCTGTTTGGGTTCTAGTTTGGACCCATATTGAGTAGTTACTCTGTCCATTTCTGTGCAGATTTAGAATTGTCAACAAGCTCTTGGGGGATGGTAGCTAGATGACTGCTCTGAGACAGGCCACAGAATTGACTGGTCCAGGAGCCTGACTGCTGTGACAACCTGATACTGTGCCAGATTTGGCTTGTAGTCCAGATTTCCTAATCAGTATCTTGCGGCTTCTTCTTCTTCTTCTTCTTCTTCTTCTTCTTCTTCTTCTTCTTCTTCTTCTTCTTCTTCTTCTTCTTCTTCTTCTTTCTCCTCCTCCTCCTCCTCCTTCTTCTTCTTCATCCTTCTCCTCTTCCTGTTCCTCCTCCTCTCCTCCTCCTCCTCCTTTCCTAATGATGCTGCAGATCTTTCTCCATGGTTATTGCCACCATATATTCTCTTTGCTGAGATGTCAAATTCCTCTGCCCATTCAAAACCTCAAAGTATTTGTTCTCTTACTATCAAGTCTATTGGGAGTCTTAATAGATCCTGGATTCAAGTGTTTGGAAGCTCGGTCTTGCTTGTAGTCTAGGCTAGCCTTGAATGCATTGTGTTGCCTGGGCTGGCTTTGAACTCAAAGCAATCTTCCTAGTGCAAGCCTCCCAAATGCTGTATTACAGGCAAGAGCCGTCACATTTAGGCTCTGGGAATAGGCGTTTTAATAGCTATGGACTGTTAGGTTTTCTCGGGCTCTCCAGCCTGATTTTCATTCTTTTCACAACCCTGCCAAGCACACATTTTGATTCTGGTGAAGTCTTATTTACCAGATGCTTTTGTTATGGAACATTCCGAAATAGATATTTCCATATGTTTAATTCTAAAAGTTCTACAGTTTTGTACCTTACATTCAAATGCCTAACTTAGTTGGTATTTGTTTTGGTATAGGATATGAAATGTAAGAGTTTTCGGTATCTCAGCTTTCAGTTTGCACAGGACAACATCAGACACCAGGAAGTCTGATTCTCCAGAACCCCTTGTCATATGGACAAGACTGTCCTTTCTTGCTTACTAGGCTCTTATCAGAAGCTAGGTGAAACAGCCACTTCCCACAAGAGCAGACGCTCACCAGAATGCAACACAGGCAAGCATGCTAGAGTAATAGGAACTGGAATATTCGTCATAGCCTGTGGACTAAGTGGGTCTAGCCACTTGTCAAAACTTCACCAATTTTACACACTTCAAGTCTATGCGTTACAATGTATTGAATTCTCCTTCATTTGAACTGACATCAGTTGGCTAATTCTGAATAGGACTATTTATGGAGTCTGTTCTGTATGTTGTGTTGGTCACTTGCTGTATTGATCTCCATGACTATACGTTTACAGAAGATTCAAATTTGGAAAGTCTGAGTCCTCCACTATCCCTTTTCAACCTCGTTTTGATTATCCTTATTTATTTGCATTTCCATGCATACTTATACACAGCTTATTTTTATGTACAAATAATCTTCTTGGGATTTTGAGTTTGTTTGTTTTTTAACTTACATATGGATTGGGTGTGTCATACTTTTCTGTTTACGTTGGGCTTTAAACAGAACTGACATCCCTTCTTTTCACTTGGCTATGTGTACTTTTATAATCGTGATTTAATGTTAAGCCATGTAAGCTGTTCTTATCCCACTTAATTGACATGATCATGTGGCTTTTTCCTGTGGACCACGAACATTACATTGATGGGTTTTGGATATTGAGCAAATCTGATATAGCCCAGGATCAATCCACAGGGGTGACTTAATTTTTTTTTTTTTTTTTTTTTTTCGAGACAGGGTTTCTCTGTGTAGCTTTGTGCCTTTCCTGGAACTCACTTTGGAAACCAGGCTGGTCTCGAACTCACAGAGATCTGCCTGGCTCTGCCTCCCAAGTGCTGGGATTAAAGGCGTGCGCCACCACCGCCCGACTTTAATTATTATCATTATGTATTTATGTTTCCAGAATACTGGTAAGAACCTCTGCATCTGTCTTCATGATGAAAACTGGTCTGTAGTTTTCTTTCCTTTAGCGGTCTTTGTTTTGAAAATCAAGGTAAACGAATTAAAAAGAATTCCTCAGATTCTCAAAAAATATTGCATAGAATTGTCATTATCCAATCATTAAATAGTTGATGGAAATTTTTTGGCACAAACTCTTTTGTAACACGAATCTTAGAAGGATCTTATTAATAGAAAACCCGGAGCCAGATATTGAGGTAAAAGCTGAAAGATCAGAGAAGCAGAACAAGCCAGTCAGAAGTTCTTACCTCTACGAAATCCTCAGCCTCAAGACAATGAGTTCCTGTTTCCTCACGCCTTATATTCCTTTTTCTGCCCAGCCATCTTACTTCCTGGGATTAAAGGCGTGTGTGCTTGCCAAGCACAGGCATGAGATCTCAAGTGCTGGGGGTTTAAAGGTGTGTGCTGCCACACCTGACTCTGTCCCAGTGGGGCCTTCATACTCATATTTCTTCCTCACATTGGATGGATTTCTGTGTTCTTTGGGATCCAACCAGCATCTCCTGTCTTATTTCTCACATGAGTAGTTTGTTTCCTTTTTTCCAATCTTTTTGGAAAGTTAGAAATTTTTATTGATATTTTGAGGAAAAAAACCAGTTTTTCCATTTATTTTCTTTCTTTTTATTTTCACCTTGAATTCTTATTTTTTTGTCTTGTTCCTGTCCTCAGAGACAAGGTCTTACTCTATAGCCTAGACTCCCTAGAACTTGATATGTAACCCAGGCTGACTTTGAACTTGTGCCCACCCTCCTGCCTCAGCCTCTGCAGTGCTGAGATTACGTACATGCACTTCCCACCCCGCTTCTCTTTTTGCCATCCGCTTGATTTGGGCTTCCCTCTAAGCACAGCCTTGGCCATAGTTGACAACTTGTTTGTTTGCACACGCACTCTGTGCACACTTTCTCACTGCCCTGGGAGCTTCCTTTTTGTGCCTTACACTAATTATTGCTTAATTCCCAATGTTTTCCTGTTATCGGTCTCATTGATTTTTATTTAAATTTACTTACATCTTGGTCAGAGAAAGTACTTCATATCATTTCAATCCTTTCACATTTGTTAAGATCTTGTCTTTCTAAGGTTGTAGTCTACATTGTGGGTGTCTCTCAAGCACTCGAACACTAAGCATTTGGTGTTCTTGGGTGGAGTGTTGGATAAATGCCAATCCCGGTGCAACTCAGCTCTTTGGATGGTTCATTGGCTTTCTACTTATCAGTTCTATCAATTACTAGAATGTTGAATTTTCTGTTCAAAAGTGTGGGATTCTCCATTTTGACTTCTCAGTCCCTTGGCTTTTGCTTTATATGTTCTTAATGTCTGTTGCATTTAAATACTTAAGGTTGTAATCTCCTCTTGCTGTATTAATCACTTATCATGCTTTGCCCATCTTTTTTTCCTCCAAATATTATATATTTTTTTCATCCTTTTACTTCTGATCTATTTTTAATCATCATTTTGAGCTGAATCATATAAATACCATACAGTTAGATTCTGTTCTTATCTATTCTGACAATATTTATCTTTTCATGGATATACTTGGATCACTTCCATTTTAGTATAGTTATGAATATTTCTGGGAGTAAATGAACCATTTTATTACTTATTTTCTATTTGTTCTGTTTCACATTTCTTGTTTCTTTTTTCTACCTTTTTTGAGCATTATTTAAATATGCTTTTGGTTTCATTACCTGTTTTATTTTCTCCAATATTCTGGGATTTCCTACCTTTCTTACTATTACTGATTTCTGATTGACTTCCACCTTGGTTGAGGGAGTGCTTTGCCTGTGTGTGTGTGTGTGTGTGTGTGTGTGTGTGTGTGTGTGTGTGTATCTTACAATTGTATCTCTTTGCGTGGTACTGTTAGATTTGTGTGTAAGAATGACACCATATGTAACTTTTCAATCATCGTTTTCAAATATTGTAGCTCCTCAAGATGAGAATAGGAGCCTCACCAGGATACAAGTATTTTTCAGCCAACCTTTCATATGTTACATCTGCCCACCAGGACAGTCCCATTAGACCGTGGTCTAACTGCCTTCCACCACCAGTCACATTTTAAGTAACTCAGCAGGAGAAACAGTCTGCTATGTACCCAGAAATGCACACTTTCTGTTTCTTTTCCACATCCCCCACGTTCCAGGCTTCCTTCTCTATCATTTTCCTCTGCTTGAAGAAGGTCCTGGGAGATTCTTTCAGAGTGGGCTGCTGGCAATTAACTCTGTTTCCATTCACCTGAGAATGCTCTTACGTCATCCGTTTCCTGAAGGGACTCCTTGCTAGGATGGAGTTCCAGCTTGATGCTCTTTCCATTAACACTTTGTGTATGGTACAATCCGTTCCAGAACCTGGTTCTCTCACAGAGCTTCCAGTCTTTAGTCTCTGTGAGGGATGTGGCCACGGCTCTCTGGCTGCTTTCAAAATTTCTTTGTTCTGTTTCTTTAGTTTCCAGAACTTTCATGCTGATGTAGCTAAGCTTATTGCCTGTTTTCATGATGAACTTAGAGACTCTGAAGGCTTATTCATTTTACCAAATTTGGGGGAATTTTCTAGATATTGTTCCTTCAGAAGTATTTTATATATTATGTCTTTCCTTTTCTTTAGACCCCAAGGATAAGAAAGTTAAACTTTAGTTTTACTACTGTCCTATACTAATTCAAAGACAAACAAACAAACCAGCCAGGCAGGGTGGCTCACACCTCTAATCCCAGCACTGAGCAGAGGAAGGCAGATCTCTGAGTTCAAGGCCAGCCTGGTCTACAGAGTGAGTTCAAGGACAGCTAGAGCTTTCGTTCAGAGTGTTTACCTCCTATTGACACATTCCAGAGTCACGAGCACTTCCTGCATTGCCTCCACACAAATCTTTTGATGAATATGTCCAGTTTTTCTCAAATGTCGGTGGTTTTATCTTTAGTTCTAAAGATACAGTTGCTCTCTAGCTCCCACCTCCCCGCTGAGGTTTTCTGTCGTTTCACTTATTTCAAGAACTTCCAGGAATTCTGGGGGCAGCTGAAGCATTCCGGCATCTGTGTTAGCTCAGCCGTGGCATCTTTTCCCCGTGTGCGTTGAGAGCTCCCTGCCTCTTTGCGTGCCGAGGAGCATTGCTTCAGATGCTGGACATCCTAAACATTATGTTAAGAGCCGCTGGGTCCTGTGGAGAGAGTGGATGCGTTCTTTCAGCGGGTCATCAACCCAGCTGGGTTCTGACCTCACTTTTCACCCAGCTTTCTGTGGGCTGTGGGCTGTGGTCTCCGGGTCATTTCAGCTTTTGATGCCTTGCTGTTCAGATCAGTCCCAGATGCTTAATGCTCAGTCCAGCCTGCAGCTTAGGCGGCGGTCCACCCCATAGTCTACTTTGAGATCTGTGTGTATTGTTGGAGTGAGATCTGTGTGTATTGTTTGGGGACACGTTCAGGCATCCATACCTCACGGGGGGGGGGGTGAGGAGCCCAGAAATTTATAAGCAGTTTTCTGCTCTCACTCCTGCTGACTTTGACCCTTTTAACTGTCTGAACTTAGCCTTTTGTTCATTTAGACAGAAAACTGGAGCTCTAGCTCCCCTACTTCAGCCATACATGCTCTGCAACTGTGCCCACAGCAGGAACCAGAGAGCAGAAGGACCACAGGCGTTTGCCTCTCCCTCATGAGTCTACAGCTCCTCCTTCCTCAAAGCCACCTCTGTGGCTGCCTGTGGTGCCATAGGCGTCGTAGGTATCCCAAGACCAAGTGATGAGTGCAGGCATCAGAGAGAATGTAAGGCCAAGAGAAAAAGGAAAAGGAAGTCATTTCCCTTTGGCCTCTCTCAGCTGGAGTTCCAGCGCTTCCCCCAGGCTGCCCGTCTCTCCTCATCAATGTCCACTTCCAGCTGGATTGCTGTCAGCTCAGTGCACACAGAGAGAAGAGGGACATGCCTACCACAGGTTTGACGACAGATCAAATTCTAGTTTTCTCCCCCAAACAGCCCGTGAGCAGTTACTCTGCAGAGTCCTCAGAGGCTGATCTGTCCCCCCTGTCCAGGCTGCATACCTTCATCCAGAGGGAAAGTGAATTAAGTGTATTTTCTTGTTCTCTTTGTATTCTCAACACTTCGGCGTTTGAGGCCTCCCTAGCTGGAAGAAGGACCACCCCTGTGGTGTTAGCTACGTCCTAGAGCCAGCATATTGCTTACTTGGGAGCAAACACACCTTTCCAGCGGAAAGCATGTGCTCCCAAGCCCAGCCCAACTAACTCCCTCATCTGGTTTTGATCCTGGGAACTGATTCTGAGAGTCAGACTCTCGGGTTCTGGCTACCCCAGTTCTACACAGGTTAAAGTATACTCTAAAGCTTCCAGAACATAGGCACAGAGTCATTTCTTTCTGGGAAAACCACACGGGTGCCTGTTGCCTATAAAGAATAGAAGAGGCTGTTGAGTACCTTGGAACTGGGGTTATCGATAGTTATGACTCACCGTGTGGTTACTGGGAACAGAGCCCAGGTCCTCTGCAACAGCAGAATGGACTCTTAACTTCTGAGCCAGCTCTCCATCCCCTGAAACGTATATTTTAATGGTAAGAATTGATCAGCCAGGACTTTTCAAGTTATAGATTAAAGAAGTGGGCCTGAGTCCTCCCAAATTACTGTTCTAGAACAGCAGCGCTAGTGGTGATGTTGTGATGGTATTTGGAGTGACTCCTCAGGGAGACAATTAGGTCATGAGGGTGGAGGAAACCTGATGAGTGGAATCAGAGCCCAGAGACACTGATGCCCCTCCCAGCCTGTGAGGCTCCAGAAACAAGGCACCCCGTCTCTGGCTCCTGAAACTGGGTCTGGTCATGCCTCTTGATGTTGGCCTTCCTAGCAACCAGAACTGACAAATATCTGCTGTTTAGAAACTACCCAATTTAAGGGATTTTTGTTATGTCTCCAGTGAACAGAAACATTTTTCCCAAAGAAGGAATTTGTATTGACTGACTAAGAGGTTGGTTTAAGTGTGCTTGTCTGTCCTTACCCAGGCCCTCACTCTGTAGCCCAGGCTGACCAACACCTACAGAGAGCTACCTGCTCAAGTCTCTTGGGTGCTGGGATCGTAGGGAGGAGCCACTTTGCATCCTGCCTGCCACGTTGTTTGTGTACATGGGTGTTTTCTCGATTGTTGAAACACGGTCTCATTGCATATCTCTGATTAACCTGTAACTTGCTCTGTAGCCCAGGCTGGCCTCAGGCTCACAATCTTCCCGCTATAGACCCCCAAGTGCTGGGATTACAGGTGTGCATTACCACACAGGCAGTGCTAAATTATTTTAATGTTGTGGTAGGAATTTCTTGTGTGTTTCCTTGTGAAGTGCCCTTTTCTCAGAGTCTTCCCTGACCACTTCCAGGATGCTTGTTTTGAGCGGAAGTTAGCACCATCATTCCCCACTGCAGAGCCCCAATGGCCGTGCCGTCCAATCACCTTTCCCGGTGGTGGCTGCAACCCTAATCCAGGTGTGCGAGCCATGGCTGACTTCCTGGGAAAGTGTTGGCAAAGTCTGTGTTCTTGCTCATGGGCCTAAGGACAGAGAGCCTAAACAGGAAGCTGTGCCTTCACATGGCTTTCCCAAGAGCTTGCTCATGGTGGAAGGAATCAAGAAGAAAGCAAGGCTTGTGCATCTAGGCCTATACCATGCTGGTGTGAGCCGGTTCCTTTTTCTGAAGTACTTCAGTTAGACAAATTAGCAAATTCTATTTCACCCGAGCAGACTCCCCCAGTTCTGCCATTTGCTGGCAAAAACACAGAACGAGTTCATGAATGAATCCACAACCCTTCATTATGGCCTGAATCTTGAATTGACTGTCTTTAACCAACACCACATGGAGCTTGGTGTTAGAGTCATCTGTCTAAGCCTGTTGGAAAGCACTGAACCAGCCAGATGGAGTGTCCTTGTCTACACTCTTCTTGTTATTTTTCCCTGTCTACACTCTTCTTGTTATTTTTGTCAGTGAGAACAGTTCAGCCTTATATGCCACTACGTCTTCCCTAGAAGTAGACAGTGGACAGTGGGCAATGGGGATTTGGTGCTGATCCCTTGTGTCATAGGTGATCTCAGGAGCATGGGAAGGGAACTGGGGGAGGCAGATTGGGAAACAAAGCTGAGTTACTGAAAAGATTGTCACAGAGGGAGGGGCCATTGGGTGTCTTCCCTGTGGGAGACTGAAGGATGATGTAGAATGTGCCTTGGAATCCTCTGGGTGTGGAAGGAAGCCAATGATATTTATCCTCTAGATCAATGCTGTGACCCTTTAATACAGTTCCTAATGTGGTGACCCCCAACCATGAAAATATTTTGTTGCTATATCATAACTGTAATTCTGCTGTTATAAATAGTAATGTTTATGTATGATATTCCGGATATCCTATGTGTGACCCCCCTAAAGGGGTTGCGACCCAGGTTGAGAACCGCTGCTCTAGAGTCTAGTTCAATTCCTTTCTGGATTCAGAACTGTTACTGGAGCTCTAAATCCTCCAGCACCTTTTCTTTTCCTGTGCGATGCTCGAATCAAAGCTGGGACCTCAAGCATGCTGGGAAGATCTCAACCATTGAGCCACACTCCCAACTCTCCTACACCCTTTCTGTCCTGCCTGTTTGGGAGCTTCAAGTTACTAGTATTTACAACAGAGCATGATAGCCTTGGGCTTGAGGGACACTAAGAGTTCAAGGTCATCTGGACTGGGCATGGACAGGGTCTGCCACAGAACCTATGTGTAGTCTTGCCTTGATTCCCAAACTTCTGTGTCTCTCATCCTTTAGTGGGTAGGTGTTACTTGTTTTTTCTCTTTTGGGGGGCCCTCCACCCAGCTCCCAAATAAATCACTTATGGAGGCTTATTCTTAATTATAAATGCTTGGCCTTAGCTTGGATTGTTTCTTACCAGCTTTTCTTAATTTAAAATGCCTGCCCACCTTTTACCTCTGGGCTTTTATATCTCTCTATTCCTGTATGCCTTTCTTTGTTTCTTACTTTGTGGCTTGCTGTTAACTTGGTGGCTGGCCCCTGATGTCCTCCTCCTTCTCTGGCTCCTTCTTTTTTCCTCCCAGATTTCCCCTTTTTTTATTCTCTCTGCCTGCCAGCCCCACCTATCCTTTCTCCTGCCCTGCTATTGACCATTCAGTTCTTTATTAGACCAGCAGATGTTTTAGACAGGCACAGTAACACAGCTTCACAGAGTTAAATAAATGCAATATAAATAAAAGTAACACACCTTAAAATGATACTCTACAACAGGCAGGCATGTCTTAAAAGATGGGAGTGGTGATATAAAGGGCATTGATTCGTGTCGCTACTGTGATCTAACTGACTGCTCTACACGTATGGCATAAACTAGATATTTGACTACACACAGGATTCTGTGCATCACGGCAGGATCCAGAGGGGTCCACTTGCCACTCACCTCTAATACGTGGACACATACAAGGATAGTTAGAGGTCACAGTAGCTGCAGTGTGTCTGAAGTCTGAAGCTTCACCCACTTGTCTGGCAGGTGTTTCTACAGCATGGTGCCTGGATGTCTCTGGGTGGGCTGTCCCAGCAAGTGTCTCAGGATGGCACAGCAGAGCTACATTGCCTTGTACTTGTCCCAGTCCCAGAAGCTACATAATATCCTCTTCATCATTATCACACACCTTACCAAACTCCATGGGAACAAATACAGAACTGGCTTCCAGTGGAAGTCATGTTAAAGCATGTGATGAGAAGGGCACACCGGGAGGGAGATATTGAAACAGCTTTAGAAAATACAGTCTTTAGCTCTGAAGTCACACAATTATTTGGGACACCTGGTTTTTATTGTCTTCCTTGGTCCACTTCATTTTCTATCAGATACTACATTAAATTACTTAAGTGACCTAAGTTTGGATGTCTCATGAAGAGATGAAGAGAGAGATTTATTTACTACTTGCTGCATTTATCAGCCCCTCCCGATATACACAGTTTTCTTCCTTGGACCATGCTTTGAGAATAAGAGCCACAGATCCTGGGCAAGGTATGGGGATGGGGGTGGGGTATCAGAAGTAGCAAAGTGGATTCTCTCTAGAGGTCAAGGATGAGCAAAGACTTCCTTACTGCTTATTTGATATTAAAGTTGATTTTTAACACATATGCATACACACATGCTGAGTCCATTCTTTCTTCCTCAGATCTGATTCTCCTGAGTATGAAGAACCTTGGATATAGTGAATGGTGTTGCCACTTCTCTAGAAAACATTGTAATTTAGGCTCCTTTTTGAGTAATGTGCTGAGGCCAGGGTTCATGCAAAATATATCTTTTGTCCATTATCATTATCTAGATTTTTTTTTAAGTTGAAACTAATAGCTTTGCATAGTCTCTCTCTCTCTCTCTCTCTCTCTCTCTCTCTCTCTCTCTCTCTCTCTCTTTAATTTGTTTTTTTTTGAGACAGAGTCTCAAACTGTAACCCAGGCTGGCCTGGAACTCACTATGTAGATCAGGCTAGCTTTAAACTAGAGGCAGTCCTCCTGCCTCAGAATCCTGAGTCCTGGGATTGCAATTGTGAGCCATTATGTAAAGCAGTAGTAAAAGCATCTTTTTAAGCCATATTTTAAAATCTTCAAAACAAGATCAGTACAATGGCTCAGTAGGTAAAGGAGCTTGCACCAAGCCTGACCACCTGAGTTTGATGACCCTTCTCCCCAGAACCCACGTTATCAAAGGAAAGAACTGAGTTGCCCTCTGACTGCCTCACACAAGCAATGACACCTTTTCCTCTCCCCAATCCACTTAAATAAATTAAGTAAATAACATTTGAAAAACATCCTTCAAATTAGAAGTCCCCACAATAAGGATGCACAGGCCTTGTAACATTTTGATACTTAGATGGGGAGGTGGAAGTGTTGGACTGTAATCTGGCAGTCTTTGGTTTGAGTCTCAAAAGTGCTACTTAATGTCCTATGGTATTAGGATAAGTTAACTCAACGTCATTGATGCTTGATCTCCTAGTAGCTAACTCCTAGTAGCTAAAAAGATGAAAACATCTTAAGAATGGGAAGGTTCTTAGAGAAATTCAAATGTATTCTTGTGTCCTGTGGTAGAGCTGTGTCCAGAAAACTCATGCTCAGGTTTGTGCACTCCTTTCTGGCCTCTGAAAGCAGAGGACATACAGTCAGTCAGTTGAATCTGCTGGCCTTTTAGATCGATATGTGGGTGTCAGAATCATGCCTGGGAAGGATATTGTTTCTATCAACCCTTGCTGTTGGATGTTCTGTATGCTCTGAATGTGTTGCTCTGATTGGTTAATAAATCAAGTGCTGATTGGCCAGTAGCCAGGCAGGAAGTATAGATGGGAAAAAGAGAGAGGAGAATTCTGGGAAGTGAAAGGCTGAGGCAGAGAGATATTGCCAGCCACCACGATGAGAAGCATGATGTAAGATAATGGTAAGCCACAAGCCATGTGGCAAGGTATAGATGTATAGAAATGGGTTAATTTAAGATATAAGAACTAGAAAACAAGAAGCCTGCCAGGGCCATACAGTTTATAAATAATATAAGCCTCTGTGTGTTTAGTGGAGTCTGAGTGGCTGCAGGAGCCGGGTGGACTGGAGAAAACTCCAGCTACACTTCCTCCAGAAGGTTTCCCCACCCCTGCTGTTCCCAGAGACTGGAAACTTTAGACACTTCCAAACTATTTCTCAGAGACATGTAGTAATGGAAGAGAGAGCAGAGCCTCATGGAGAAATAGAGCCCTGAATTACAGTGTTCAGGCCAGGGCCTGCTAGCTCCCTTTCTGGTGATTTCGTTTATAGCCAGGCCTGTGGTGTAGCCCCTGGCTTGTGATAGAGAGAGAGGGGGCAGAGCCAATGTCTGCCCTGCCTTGTAATTCAAATATGGCCTCCCCCCTCACCACCACCATGCTGCAGCACCACTGAGAATGACCGGAAAAGGCAAGAGTCACAGTATGGCCTGGTAATTGTCTTCTTTTCCTCCTTTATTTCTGTAGATGGGGAGCCAGAAAACCACAGGGAAATTATTGAAACTGCCAACTGAAGAACTGCGTGATTCATTTGCTCCCAGTATCGTGCTTTTTATTTTAAAAATCTTAATTACCATATCGACGACATCCACCCTTCAAATGAAAGCCCCTTCCTCTTTATCTCTGCCTGCCGTTACTATTGTCTGAGCTGAAATGGATTTCATGACAACTCTGAAAAGCCGGAGTTGGCTAAATTTAGCTTTAATTAGGCATCATCTTAGCCCATGATTATTTCCTCATTTCATTCGGGTTCTACCAACTGGAATGCTGAATGAGGGTTTGGCAGGGTTTTTTTCTGCAGTATCCACAGAATGCTCCGCCACATTTCTTGCAAGTGTGGTGATTGTTTTGAGCCACAAATGCTTTCTGCAGATAAAGCTGTAATCCCCCTTTTATAACTCAGAGTTTATTAGAGAGAAGTTCTGTTTCACAGCTGGCAGCTGCAGAGAGGAGAGTCCCCAACAAAACTTCAGGGTGTCTCCATCCTTACCCACACTCTGGAGGCCTCTGTGAGGCCTGGCTCTTGGCTGTTCCATATGTGGTGGATAGAGGGATTTCTACCTGTATCCAAATAAAGATGTGGAAATCAGGAGTCTATAGACCATACCTGATCCCCCATATGTGCAGAGGGAATCAGGTGTCCTGGCTGAGGGGCAGGTACCAGATTCAAACCTTAATGTGACCACTTGGCAGCCCTTTGATTTTTCAGGAGTTTCTTCTTCGCGCTTTGGTCTCCTCATCTGTAAGACAGATATGGAGGACCGTTTCCCAGTGTGGTTGCAAGCACCAAGTTAACATGTGAAATCATTTGGACCAGTGCCTGGTGTAACATGCAGCATATGTGGGCTTGTTGTTTTTGTTGTTGTTGTTGCTGCTGCTGCTGTTTCTACAGGCCTTCTGGAAAGCAGTTTCTAAGAGTCATAGTCAAAAGCCATGGAGAAGGCAGCGGTTCTACCCCCAACACTGTAAACAAATAAATAACAACAGAGGAAGTACTCACAATTAAAAGCAAGCAACCCAAAAAGACCCAGTGTGAACTTAATCCACACTTGGATCTCCAGTGATGAGCCTGCCTGGTCACTCCCTCTCTTGGAGTTTCCTGAAGGATAGAAGATATGTGGTGTATCCAACTGATAAGACATATACTACAATTCATCTTAGCTGAGAAGTGATGAATGTTCTTTAAGGGCCGTTTGACCCGGACTCAGGTCAGCTCAGTGGAAGCCCTCCAGTGATGCCCATAAAGGAACATGTCTATTGGGGAGAGAGACGCAGGAGGGGGCAGCCAGGCCAAGAGCATCCGTGGGGCTATGACAACTACTCTCTCTGCCACACCGAGGCTTAGGAAACCCAGAGAGGATGGGAGATCACCAGAATCTAGGGCCAGCTAGTGGAAGCCAGAGTCACAGTGGGCCTGATGAGCAGAAGCTGGGTGGATGTTAAGAGGGGCATCAAAGTGGACACAGCAGTTTACTGTCCATGACACTCCCGAATTCAAACTGGCTTCTCAGGTCCTGTTCTCCAGTCTTCCACTGGTACCTCTGACTGGTAGAGTCTCACTGGGAACCAGAAGGTGGAGATTAGGACAGAAACCTGGCAGCAAACAGGCAAATGACTGGCAGAACCACCATCCAAACTACCCTTTCCAAGCATTCTGGGGAAGCCGGACTTGACCTTTGGCTGCAGTGACAGGCATGTGACCCCAGCCTCTGCTGACTATAGTTCTGGCTCCCACAGTGAGAAGGGGACCCACAGTGGCCTAAAGAGCTGGGATGGGGGAGAATTCTTCCTGCATGGGGAGCCAGGCTTAGAGACCCTGAACCTTCTCATGACTGACTTGCTCCCATGGAGGAAAGAATGGTTTAGGATGAAGCCACTAAGAGACCACTGTAATAAAAACTGGTGAGCATTGACTGTGAGGGGCCCCATCATGGGGCTGGGTGCATTAGAATAACCAGAAGTCCAGGCATAAGAAGATAGATCCCATCTGGGGACTAGCACCATTTCTGGTCATCACCTTTGGACTTTGTTTGGCAAAAAAATTAATAAACTAATAACAATAATAAATTTTGATGTTCCCTAAAGATTTTGCCATGGTAATCTTGTTACAAATCCCATAATCATTGTTTCTCTGCTGTCCTGTGGCACTTGATACACCAGCATTGGGAATGCTTACTTACTCCCACCCATAAGAATTTCCCTTAGGAATCTTTCTGAAGCTTCAGATATTATGCTAAGAAACTTTATCTATAAATAAGTCAATTATAATATCAACATCTCACATCTGAGTATTATATATCTGTTTTTAAATGTGTTTGGCTGTTCTGCTCGGGCACCACATACATGCAGTACCTATGGAGGCCAGAAGAGGGCATCAGATCCTCTGGAATTGGATTCACAAAGGCTTGATTCCGAGGGGCCATGTGGGTGCTGGGAGTTGAACCTGGGTCCTCTAGAAAAGAACCATGCTCTTAACTGCTAGGCCATCTCTCCAGCCCCTACTATTATTTATCTTAATGCTTAGGAAGACCATGATCCATAAAATAAATATTATTTTTGTGTTTTAGAGGGGAAATGGGTGCTGAGATGTATGTATAGGCTCGCCCATCATTTGATCCTTGACCTCACACTTCTAACCATGACAGGATGTGTCTGTGTGTCCTGAGTAGCCTTGTGTATCTTTTCAGTTTCAGCTGACCACCATCTGTAAACAGCTCTGGACTCCTCCTGTGCCCCTGTCTCTTCTCTGCCTGTGTGTCAGGATGTTCTGCTAGAGTTACTTACCTACTTACACACTTAAAGTTTACTCTATGTTTTTGCACTTTCTATTGTTGGGGGAGGGGGTGTAGGAAGGGTGTTTGTGTGGATACACATATTCCACAGCAGATGTAGTTTCCATTATGTGGGGTCCACGGATGGGACTCAGGGTGTCAGGTATATTAGTCAGGGTTCTCTAGAGTAGCCAAACTTACAAAATGGATCTCTCTTCATATAGATAGGTAGGTAGGTAGGCCGGCAGGCAGGCAGGTAGGTAGATACATACATATGAATCTATATATACATACACATGCAGGTGTGTGTGTGTGTGTATGTGTGTGTGTGAAAGAGGGGGGGGATTTATTAGAATGACTTATAGGCTATGGTACAATGAAACATATAACTAATTCTTTTTTCTCATGGGTCATGGTCCCCCTGAGCATAATCCAACAATGGCGGGCTATGAACGAAAAGTCTAAGAATCCAGAAGTTGCTTGATCCACAAGATGTCTCAGCTGGTCTTCAGTAGACACTGGCGTTCTGAAGAAGTGAGTCTAGTGCCGGTGAAGGAATGGATACGCCAGCAAGGTGAGAGCAGGCAGGCAAAGAGCAAAAGCCTCCTTTTTCCATGTCCTCACACAGACTTCCAGCAGAAGGTGTGGCCCAGATTAAAGGTGTGTCTTCCCACCTCAAAGGTCTGGACTAGAAGTGGATTCACCTATTTCAAACCAGGCAACAACAACAACAAACAAACAAACAAACAAACCACACACAAAAACCCTCCCACCAGTATGCCCTCCATTTCTGGGTTGTAGTTCATTCCAGATGTAATCAAGTTTACAACCAAGAACAGCCATCACACCAGGCTTGGCAGCAAGTGCCTTTATCTGCCGAGTGATCTTCCAGGCCCCATTGCCTAGCTTCAGATCTGTGACTAGAGTAGTATGGCTTGCATCTGCCACAGGCTACATGCTGTTCTCCGTCTGACACATGGCAAATCCCCAGTGGCTTTTTGATGATGAATGAAAGAATGGCCGTTGAAGCTCAGATGTTGGATCAGAAGCATCCTGCCTTTGGTTCCAAGTTAAAGACAAAATCAGATACATGACCCTTTACACAGGCTGGGGGAGCTTGGTGTCTAAGGCACAAGGAGAGGGACAGGTGGAATCAGACATAGCTTGGTCTGGCCCTAGTGTCAGAGGAAAGGAGAGCCTGAGAGGGACATGTTCTCTCCACCCAGAACCAAGTGTAGCCAGTCCAAGATGGCCGCGGGGGGATTTCCACAAGCCTCCTAAGATGGGGCTGTTTAGGATTCCAAAGAAAGAAATACTGAATGCCAGGGGGAGTAAATCCATCGGAAGGATTTACTGAGAGTTGGAGCGGGCTGCAGGACTCCTGTGAGCAAGGAAGAGACCAAGGCACCGCTCTCCACTGTGGCTGCAGCAGCCTCCAGAGTCCCTTGTCCCCTTAGAGACCTCCATCTGGGCAAAAACACAATTTTGGACTTTGACCGTGAAACAAATCTCAAGATGAGTCAGTATGAGGCAGAGCTAAAGATTCATTAAGAGATAAAGTGATGCTCAGGAGTGGTGGCGCACGCCTTTAAACCCAGAACTTAGGAGGCAGAGGCAGGTAAATCACTAGGTGATCCAGGACAGCCAGGGCTACACAGAGAAAGAGAGAGAGAGAGAGAGAGAGAGAGAGAGAGAGAGAGAGAGAGAGAGAGAGAGAGAGAGAGAGAGAGAGAGAGGATTTTAAGCATGAGGGTTAAGGGGGAAAGTGCTCAGGAAAGATAAGACATACCCAAGGATGCATATGGGTTTCTGAAGGGAAAGTCATCCTGGAGTGCTTTGATCATAGACATGTATAGATTTGGGTGACTCAAGTTACGTAGCATGAGAGTCTAATGTACAAAGTTTAAAATTTAAAGAATTTTCTTTATAAACAGTTGCAAGGTGGATTTATGAGAGGTGCCGTTCAGGGTTTGGCAGAGAGGGCAGTGCTAGAATTCACGATTATAGATCATTTGGGCTTTGAGGACACAGTTCACTTATGTCTTTGACATATTTGATTGAGAAGACTTTAAGAAAGCATGCCGTATCTTGGCAGACAATTTTGGCTTTGTCTGTGATACCTAAGGTTTCCTGACTCCATGGGCAGAGAAGGGGAGCCACGTCCCAGGAGGAAGGGCAGCTTTCCCCCCAGTTTCCTTCCAATGTTTCTGTCTCCCCATCCTGTGTTCTCTAGCCACTCATTCCCATAGCACACAGCTAGAGAAAGATGCTCTACAAGTGTACGTCCATAGCAAGAGGCCAAGGGATATGGCTTGTGTGAAGGCTTAAGGGATTCAGCTCAGGTCCAGGACCTTTATCAGTGTCTGGGAACATCCACAGCCTGGGCTCAAGTTCAGCCTCTTTGCAAAACCTCTGCAGCTGACCATCTTGAAGTCCTGTCATGGTTTCATTGTGGATCAGACTGCAGAAAGAAGATGGGTGGAAAATAGGGGCCCTGGAGCTAGAGACCCTTGCCATTCTTGATCACACTTCATGGCTGTCCTCCCTTCAGTTATTGGCTTTTCCTGAAGGCATGAGCTGGGGGAAGCAGAGTTTTTCTTTCAGCCCTGTCTCTCGGTCTTGGGTCTGTTTGTCCTTCTGGGATGCTGGTTATCTAGGCACTGACGGAAGGTTTGCTCCGAGGCTGGGCTTTATCCCTGTCAGGCTGGAGAAGCCTGGTGATAAATCTGAAGAGTCTGCCTGCTCTACACGGCTCAACTCCAACTGCTCAAGAGCTCAGTGTCTTGACGATCCACAGGGGCATGCTCTTGTCCCATTTTTAATGTTTCATCTACCAGGCAGTGGTTAGCCCTCCCCATCACTCAGAACATGGGATCTGGCTCAGATGTGGTGGTCTGCTTTCATATTCTTTCATTCATTCATGTCAGCATGTACCTTCTTGTTCACACTCTTGCAGTGACCAGCATCATATCACATGTCTTTGTGTACTGGCAGGATCACACGTACAAAGTTTCAGAACACTTTCGGAAAATAACTACTAAATGCCTGTCACATGCAGGAAGTCTCATGTTCTGTTCATAGCTGCTAGGGTTGAGTAGGAGATAGAAACAAAAAAGCAAATTCCACTGTTCAGAAACTGGGTTGAGACATAAAGGCTCCTGTGGGGTGCAAGTATGTGCACTCTTAAGTATGGAGACTAGAGACTATGGAGACTAGACTACTTGTCTCCCCTAAAAGCTACTATTTCCGGGTTGGTGAGATGATTCCACAAGCAAAGGCACTCACTGCCAAGCCCGACAATCTGAGGTCAATCCCTAGAACCTACACATGGTAGGTGAGAAAACCGTCTCTCACAGGTGTCCTCTCACCTCCTCTGTCACCACAGGGCACGGATCCCCCGCTTACACCCACACCCACACACTGGGTAATGCAATAGTTTCCTTAAGCTACTGTTTCCAAGGCACCCACTACAGGACAGGCATGTGCTGAATAGTTTGTCCTCACTGTGGGAGAGAGTAGGTGAGGCTGCTGGGGATTGACATGGGAAAGCTGCTTGCCCGGGACCACAAAGCTGGTAAACAGCAGAGTGAGGAATTGTGTGCCCACCTGTGAGACTCCTGGCACACTTCTCACGCCCTATTGCCTTCAAAATTAGGAAGAGCTGACGGGTAGGTGGTGATCCTAGGAGTTCAGACAAAATACCAAAGAGGGTCGGGAGAGATGGCTTTTCGCCATGTCTGCTGACCACTTCCAGAGGTGGGTAAGCCAGCTGTGAGCTCAGTGGCTTCCATCCCACCCCGAGTGAAAGTGACAATTTCCAGGGCTAGAGAGATGGCTCAGCAGTTAGGAACATTTGCTGTTCTTCCAGAGGTCCTAAGTTTAGTTCCTGACTCACAACCACCTGTAACTCAACCTCCAAAGGAAACCAAGACCTCTGCAGGCACCCACATACATGTAACATACAATCACACACACACACACACACACACACACACACACACACACACACACAACTAAAAGTAAAATAAATCTTTCTAAGTGGCAAATTCAAAGGTCAAAGGTGCTTATGGACCTCATATGATATCATCAGGTAGCTGAGGTAGCTTCTTATTTTTCCAAGATGGGGTAAGCCTGATACCCCCTGCCTATGGGGTGTCGCCACGTCTCCTTTGCCAGCTCCCAGCATTTGTCCTGCTGATCCTCCATACACAACAGGGCTCTGGGAAAACAGCAGAGGTTACCATCCCCCCCTTTTTAAAGACACTTATTTTTTACTTTATTTCACGTATATGAGCATTTTGCCTGCATGTGCATGTACAGTCTAGAGGTCCATGCCAGATGTCTTCCTCTACCATGCTCTACCTTATTTTTTGAGGTGGAGGGTCTCTCACTGACTCTAGAGCTCACTGATTTGTCTAGACTGGCTGGCCAGTGAGTCTTGGGGTAATAGGTGTATGTACCATGCCCAGATTTAATGTGAATGCTGGGGATCCAGCCAGGTGCTCATTCATGTACAGCAAGCTCTTTACCCATGAGCCACCACCGTGCTGTGTGGTTGGTTGAGCCTGCTTACCCTGCCCAAGCCCGTGATTCTGTTCATGAAATGAATGAGACAGCCAAACCTCTCTTTTAGTACCATCATTTTTAATTTCCCAGAAGCAGGCTGGCTGTAGACATAAGAGAATTATCATTAGACATTAAATGCAAGTAATTGTGCTTTTGAAAAGAATACCTTCCCCCAGAGATGCTCCAATTAGATGCTGATGGAATGGAGAGTCTCCATTATTTTTCTTTTCTTGAGATCAAAGATGTAGAAATGCATCTGTGTCTGTTAATGGTGTGATCGTTAGAAAGGTGCTGGAGAATAGGGTGAAAATGAGCCTGTAACGACCACATCACTTTGGTGGAGCTTACTTATTATTGAACATACTTCAGAAAAATGGCTAGTGATTTAATTCAATTTATAACGCTTTAATGAAATCAAGTCCCAAGAAACATAAAGGTTGCATGTGGAGAAGCGTGAAGCTCATGTTGACCTTGGGAAGGAATTCCATCACTGAGGGAGTGAGACACTGGGAACAGAAATTCCCCTCAACAAATGTTAGAGTTACAGAAAATCTGGTCTGCCTCATCCCATTAGACCTGGTTTTCAACGCCTCTGCTAACAGTTGTAGTTGTTAGCATTTTTCTTAATGATTGATCTTAAATTTATTTTATGTGCATTGGTATGAGGGTGTCAGATCTCCTAGAACTGGAATTACAGTCAGTTTTGAGCTGCCATGTGGGTGCTGGGAATTGAACCCGGGTCTTCTGAAAGAGCAGTCCATGCTCTTAACCGCTGAGCCATCTCTCCAGTCCCATAGCTGTCAGTTTTTTAAGGAAATCAGCAGGAGTTCTACAGAGGGAATCTGGGCACTTGGTAATGAATCTGGTGTAAAGATGGGAGCAGCTGGCCACAGTTTCTAACCATGTGAACTGCCAAGGAAGTGAACTGCCGAACACACACTAAGCACAGGGCTACAGGTCATTTTTTAGTTCCTATTGACTGTGCACTTACACTTTTAATTATTTTTAAATTGCAAATTTAAGTGATTTGGAGGGTGGATTCGGGACTCAAAACACCCTGGTTGCAGTTTTGGGTCTACCACATGCCAGTCATGTGATCAACATGCTTTGATTTTGAGACAAGGTCTCACTGTGTGGCCCTGGCTGGCTTTGAACTCACAGAGATCCACCTGCCTCTACCTCTGAGTTCTGGAATTAAAAGCATGTGCCACCAAGCTCTGCCTCAGTTCCCTTTTAAGCTCTATCAGATGGGAGTAAGAATGCTTATTGCAAGGCTTAAAATGAGGAATTATTAAAAATAATGTGGAAAGTTCTATCAGAATTTTTAACTTTTTGTCATTATCTTTGTTTGGTATTGTTATTTTTGTGCTTGCAAATGACAGAAATTCAACTCAGATTTATTTTCAAAAGTAAGAATGACGGCTAGGGACACATCTCAGTTAGAAAATGCTTGCCCTGCAAATATGAAGGCCTGAATTAAATCCTCAGAAGCCATACTTTAAAAGTGGGCATAGCGGTGCACTTGCAATTCCTACACTGGGGAGGCAGAGACAGAGGGATCCTTGAGCATCACCGGCGGCCAGCCTAGCCTACCTGGCAAATTCCATAAGAAGACCCAGTCTCCAAAGACAAAACCAACCAAACAAACAAAAAACCCAAACAAGATGGGCAGCGCCTCTGAGAAATGGCAGCCAAGATGGTCCTCTGGCCTCCACATTCACACCTACTCTTGTACACATTTGAACATTCATAGGCACACACACACATATGTAACAATTATAAGATGTATTGGTAATATAGGTATAGTGATATAGAACACAAGAAGTTTCTCCTCCACCTGCTCCAATCTCCACTGTGGGAAAGCGGCTTCCACTTAGATCAGTTCTCGGCTTTCACTCCCTCAGCTCCTCTAGCCCAACAGTTTCAGCAAAAGTCCCTGGTGGCTTCAGAGTGGCAGACCAGTGCTGGTGCTGTTCCCTGAGGTGCAGCCAAGACCAAGTAATGAGCTGCTCTAAGCAAGCTGCCCTGAGCCACTTTCCTTCCCGCGAGCTTGGGACTGAGAGAGGGGGAAAACAGTGCCTCCGTTTCTGATCTCTCCACAGCACACAGAGCATTGTGTGTAACTACACACTGAGTATCAGCCTCGCCAGTGAAGCGGGGGCCTGAGTGCCCCTCACTCACCCGCAACCCCAGCACAGCAGAACTGCCGTGAAATCACCAGTGGTGCAACAGGAAGCGTGGGAGAGTTCCGAAATCTATTCCGAGCTGACAATCACCCATGTGGCCAAACAGAAGGTTGCCTCAGGCATGAGAACTGTGGTGAGCTGATTTCAGACCAGAGGTAAAGCCAGAAGCCTGAGAATGAGAGTCCCTGGGGCTCCATTCTTGTAAATCACTGACCTATGCGTACCACTATCTCAGAGGCAACAAGAGCCACAGGACCCTAGTGTCCATGTCGAGAGGGTCTAGGACTCCTTTCTGGCCAACTTCAGGTGCAGGTCACAGAAAGATTCAAGGTGAACCTAAGATATCTTGTTCCATCAGAAAGCAAGGACATCTCCCATGGTTAAGAAAATTGTGTCACAATGACAAAAGAGGAGGCGGATAATGTGCCACACTGGCCAAAGTTGGAGAATTGTGAGTGGGTGGAAGTTGAAGATCCCAAATCAGAAAAAAAATAAAAATAAAAACCCAAAGGCAAGATGGCTCCTATTTTCAGATGATCTCTCCCCCCCCACACACACACTTATGTGTGTATGTGTGTGAACTCTGCCAATAAAAACCAATTAGAATTCAATGCAGTGAAGTCGCAGAATGCAAATATCAATGTACAAAAATCAGTGTGCTCCTTCATACTAAGTGCCTGACAAGAAAATTAGAGGGGCCATCTTATTTACAAGAACAACAGAAAGAATAGAACACTTAGGAACAAATCTCACTGAGTGGGTGGAAGACTTGGATATTGGCAACTACAAAATGCTGATGAAATTGAGATGCAAGCAAATGGAAAGAGATGGCCTGTTCGTAGTGGGAAGACCTGACGTGTTCAAATAACTATGCACCCCAAACTGTCTACAGAGCCATGCACCTTATCCAGATCCCAATGGCATGCTTCTAAGAAACAGGGGAAATTCTACAAATAGGACTGGGACTATAGCTCAGAGGTAAAATATTTGTCTTGCATGCATGATGCCCTGAGTCCAATCCCCATAAATAAATAAGTACATAAGTAAGATGACTAATAATAGCAACAAAAATCCACAAATATCCAAATCAGTCCTGAAAAAGAACAAAGCTAGAAGCACCACTCTTGGTCATTTTAAAGTATGCTACAAAGCTAGAGAAAACAAAACAGCACAGCCCTGTGTGTGGGATGACTCATCCCTAACAGGCTTGAGGGCCAGCCGGCCCAAACAAGTAAAAAGATACTTTCTGAGAGCCAACCTGGGTCTGCCTAAGGGCCTTAGCAACAGCAGCTGAAACATGATCTGGAGATGACCTGGACCAATGAGAGGCAGCCATGTCACACTATCAGATGCATATTCATCAGAGCCCCCCCCCAGGGTGGGGTGGGGGCTATATAAGACTCACCTCTACCTGAATAAACTGAGCTTGTTGTTTCTACATTCTCCCAGAGTCTGTGTCATTGACTCTGCGCCTACTTGGCCCCCTCCCGCAAAGGGAACAACATCACAGGACCCTACTACAGCTGTGTATTAGTTACTTCTCTGTTTCTGTGACAAAACACCATAGCCAAGGCAACTCATGGAAAAAAGAGTTTATTTGAGATTTTGGTGGCAGAGCATTAGAACTCATGTTGTAGGGGACGGCATGGCCACAGGTGGCAGGGATGATGGCTGAAGCAGAAGCTGAGAGCTCAAACCCTGAACTGCACAAAGCAGAGAGGACGACTGGGAATGGAGTGAGTCTTTAAACTTCCAAAGCCTGCCCCAGTGACATACTACCTTCACAAGGTCACAACTCCTAAATCCCCTCCTAAGAATGTCACCAACTGGGGACCAAGTGCTCAAAAATGTGAGCCTATGGAGGACTTTTACATCCAAACCACCACACACTGGCATCAAGAAATACCTATAGACCAATAGAACAGAACAGAGACCCCAGAAACAAACCCCTGAGTGATGGTGACTGTCAGTGAGGGACCCAAGCACTCAGCTGAGAAAGAGCCATCTTTTCAGTGAGTGTTTCTGGGTACCATTTCTTTTCCAGTTACTGTGATAAAATATTCTAACAAGCCAGGCATGGTGGCACATGCCTCTAATTTACAGCACTTGGGAGGCAGAGACAGGTGGACCTTTATGAGTTCAAGGCCAGCCTGGTCTAAAAGTTCCAACACAGCTAGGGCTACACAGAGAAACCCTGTCTCTAAAAACAAAATGAAACAAAAATACTCTAATATGGTGATATATTTGTAATATAAGAAATAAATCTTGCCTGAAGATCAGAGGACAGAGCCAGCCATAGAGTTAGCCACAGAGGTCAGGCAGTGGTGGCATACACCTTTAATTAATTCCAGCACTAGGAAGGTTGAAACAGGAAGTGATATGGTTGGGCAGAGAAAGGCATATAAGGTGGGAGGAGACAGGAACAAGGAACTCTGACTCTGACAGGCTGAGGAGTTGGTGAGGTGAGAGGTGGTAGCTGTGGCTTCTCTGTTTCTCTGAACTTTCAGCTTTCACCCTGATATCTGGCTTCTGGTTTTTATTTTAAGACCATTTAGGATTCATGCAACACTCTAACAAATACAACTTAAGAAAGAGTCTATTCTGGCGCGTGAGTAAGGAGTGCTGGCCATCATGGTGGGGACATCAAAGTGATAGGAGCTTGAAACAGTCCCATGGCATCCACAGTTCAGAAGCAGAGACTGGTGAATGCAGGCTGCTGCCCAGCTCCTTTCTCCATTTACACAGTCCAGGATCACATCCTGTGAATGGTGCCACCCAGAATGACCAAGTCTTCACGCCTCAATTCATGATATCAAGAAAATCCATCCCATGTATGTCTGGAGGTCCATCTTCCAGGTGGTTCCAGGGTCTATCAGGTTGACAATAATCACCAATGTTCTCATCAGTAATCATCACAAATGCTCTCATGTTAAACCAGGAAATTGGACCCTGCCTTTACATCACATACAAAAGAAACTTAAAATGGACTAAAGGTGTACATGAAAATCAGAAATCCCAAGATTCTCAACAGGGAACATGGGTGGAATTTTCATGGCATTGTTTTTTGGTCAGGATTTCATGGAATGAAGGCACAGCCCATGGAAAGGAAAGCAAGTGGGATGGTAGCAGACAAAACCAAACCAAAAAGGAGACAGTATAGAGAATAATTAGTCTACAGAATAGGCGAGGAAATATCAGCCAGCCCTGTGTCTAAGAAAGGGTTATAACCCCCAAAATGTTCAAGGAACTCCCAAACTACGCAGGACTTAAGCAGACAGTTCTCCAAAGGACTTTGCATGGCCAGCAGGTGCATGAGTTAATGCTCAATGGCCTTAATCTCTGAGAAAATAGAAATGAAAACCTCAATGAGATAGTACCCTGTACCCTGTCAGGATGATTCTCAAAAAGCAAAAGCCAAACAATGCTGCCAAGATGCAGGGAAGTTAGAATCCTTGCACACTGCCAGGGGACATGCAAGACAGTGCACTTGTGGAGAACAGTATGGAGGTTCTAGCATGGAATAGCTCACATGGTAAGTAGGATCCAGCAAATATTTTCTGGTGAATTTCAATCCAAAAGAATTGAAAATGGGATCCCAAGGAGAGATGAACTCTCTTGTGTTTATTGCAGTAATATTCACTGCAGCCAGATGTAGAAACTGTCTAAATGTCCATGGGTAGATGATGATACAAAGAAATGCGATATTTATACACAAAATATTCCTATATTATATGGACTATTAGTCAGACTTGAAAAGAAAGAATTCTATGTGATGACATTGAAAAACCTTGGTAACATGCCAAGTGAAACACATCAGTTACAAACATTCAAATACTGCCTGCATCCATTTGCAGGAAGTATACGAAATAGACAGATTCGTAGAGTAGAATGTTTGTTACCAGGAGCTAGGGGAAGCTAATGGGGAACTAATAATTAAAAGTCTCAGGTTCTTCCCAAGCAAGTCGAATAAGCTCTGGAGATCTGTAGGACTAACGAACAGTGATACATGTAAACAACTGTTGAGGATAATCTCAAGTCATATTTTCATAATAAGATTTCAAAGTGATAGGGTTGGAGAGATGACTCAGCAGGGAAGAGCACTGAGTGTTCTTCCGGAGGACCTGGGTTCAATCCCCAGCACCCACATGGTGTTCACAACCATCTGTTCTAGGGGGTCTGATGCCCTCTTCTGGCCTCTGTGCATCAGACATATCCATGGTGCACAGACATACATGCAGGCACAAATAATACATTTGCTTAAAAGAATGTTTATAAGGACAATATTTTATGTGTAAAAAGTCTCAATTTATTCTTGTCAGGGGGTGGGGTGTGCACATGCCACAGCATTCATGTGGAGGTTCAAAGACAACTTTCAAGAGTGAGTTCTCTCTCTTCGCTGTGGATTCTGGGGCTTGAAAACACTTTTACCCACAGAACCGTCTTCTCAACTAAATGTATAAAATTAATAACCTCACAAAGGTACCCAAAAAGATAAAACCTGAGAAACCACAAGATAGCCATTAAATAATTCCTTATTTTTAATTATCAAGTAAAGGATAAAAATTAAGTATATCCTGCCTTTCCAGGGGGAACTGTACGCTAGAGTAACTGGCTGGCCTATTTGAAAAGTATCTGTATTTTACAAAAGAATGTCAGTTACAAAGCACAGAAGGAATGATGAAAGCTGACCACTTTATTTTTGTAAAATGTAATGAAATTATTAATTTGAATATGAGGTGGGTGACAGAGAATAAGATAGTAATATGGGCCCAGACTAACACTACACAAATCCCTTTCTGACCCACAGTGTTACTAGGTAGCAAACAACTCCCAAAATATCCAGGCTGACATCAGTATTCATCTCTTGGTGTCTCTGCAGGAGCTGGTGGGTCTTGGATGGCAGCATCCCACACCTGGCAGTTGAAACTACTCAGGCTGTCTCTACCCTTCTGTGACCTTCCAAGGGGCCCTCCATCAGATTTCTCATACTGTAGTAAGCTAGCCTGAGCTCCATATAGTGAGAGGCTCAGTGCACAAGCATTTTCAAGCCTGTTTGCTTCATGCTTGCAAGCATTCTACTGGCCAATGAAAGTCTCCATGGCTGAGCCCAGATTTAAGGAATGGAGAAATAGCCTCCTTCTATAACTCCCATGTGTGATAAGGCTTTCTACAGTAAAGAAAATAGTCCATATTTGCAGTCTCCAAATGGTAGCCACTAGCTGTGTGTGCTTATTGAGCACTTGGAATCTGGCTACTATAACTAGGGGATTGAATTTTCCATTTAAATTGATTTCACTTTAAACTGAAGAAGTCACATGCTGCTAGTACTTATCACACTGGACAGTGCAGTTGAGAATGTATACTCTCCTGGGGTATACTTTAGAGGAGAATGGTTCTCCTGGACCTGTCAGCCCTTGAGCTGTGACTTGCAGTGTGCTGGAGACTGAGGAGATTAGGGATCAGCTCCATGGCACTCCAGGGGAACAGCAAATCTAGAAAGTGACGCATTTCTCTGCAGAACTGTTCCATGACCTCAATACTTACATCCTCTTTATATGCCTTGAAAGAGGCAAATGTTAATGACTGTCCTGATTAATTTTGTCTTGTTTTCCTGATTTAAAACTAATCCCAGGGGCTAGGGAAGTGGCTTCTTGGGTAAAGAGTTTGCTGCACAATCATGAAGAGTGGAGTTCAATCCCCAGCACTCTTGTAAAACAAAAATGGGTATAGCAGTGGGGAGGGAGCTGGGGAGGATGCCAGGGTGTCAGATAGGCTAGACTAGCGGTTCTCAACCTTCCTAATGCTGTGACCCTTTGATACAGTTCCTCATGTCGTGGAACCATGAAATCATTTTCATTGCCATTTCATAACTGTAATTTTGCTGCAATTATGAATTGTAATGTAAATATCTGGTTTTTGGTGGTCTTAGGTGACCCCTGTGAAAGGGTCATTAGATTACCCCCACACACACACACCGAGACTGAGACCCATGTAGTGAGAACTGCTGGTCTGGACACTTGGTGAGCTCCAGTTTCTCTAAGAGAGCCTGTCTCAAAAAAGCATCAACAGTCTCTGGGGGATAACACCTAACTTAGAACTCTGGCCTCAACAAGCTTAAATGTGCATACATACCTACACGCACATATCCGCACAAACAGGTCCATATCACACACACACACACACACACACACACACACACACACACACACACACACCAGAGTGAAGTGAAAAAGTAAAGATCATTGATGGAAAAAGACAAGCCATAGAACACAGAGTGTATCTCAGGTTAGCAAGTCAAAACAACAACAACAACAACCACATAAACATATGTATGTATAAACAGTTACACACAGGCAGAGAAGAAGACATATGTGTGCCGAAGTATGAAGGGAAGTGACTCTGGGTGATGGAAGGAGATTCTGGATCTTTTAATATTCCATCAATGTTAATATACTGTTTCCGTATCGCTAACAAGAACAATGAAAAGAAAGAAAGACAAGACTCAGTGACTTCAAATAGCTAGAAATAAGTCATCAGTGTGTGTGTGTGTGTGTGTGTGTGTGTGTGTGTGTGTGTGTGTGTGTGTGCAGGTCTGTAGGCCAGGGAAGACTCAAGACTCAACTCCGCTGGCAAGGGTTTGCTAATATCTAGGATCTGGTAAATGAATCACTTCCTGTTAACATCATTGACGCTCCAGCCCCCAGTTTGGCCTAATCAATTAGTGTTCCTATTGGGACTGCATGTTCTCAATTGTCCCAGCATGAATCATTCATGTGGGCTTCTGGTTTTGTGGCTCAGTTTCCCTCAGAAATAATGGCCCACCCCAGGGAGCAAATGCCTTGTACAAGAGGAAGTGAGTGAGTCGGTGCAGGCGTTGCCAGGTGTCAGACAAACAGTAACACGTCGCAGGCAAGGCAGTCCATCTATAATTAATGACAACAGTTGAAAGTTTGACCAGAAATGGATAATGCAGCACTTTCTTTGAATGTGCTTCCCCTTTGGCGATGTGTGCATATTTTAAAATAGGTGTGATATTAAATATACATCAAACTCTTCTTATAGGAAAATGTAATTGCCGAGTAGAAAATGCTAGATTGATAGACGTCCCGTGGCTACATTTTGTGGCAGTTTTCACTGCAGGTGTGCAATGCAGAAGTTTCATGAACATGTCTGCTGCAGAAAACAAATTCAAGACTATCAAGTAAAAACGGGAAATCGTGACGCCAATTACTAAACAGACTTGTGTATAATTGCCAAATTGACAGTGTCATAACAAAAACCTTGACTGCTGCTGCTTTTCTTTGGAATTACACAGCTATTATTTAAAATAAACATGTATGATCGTTTCCGAGTCACAAGCCCATTTGGGGAATTCAATCTTTCTAGCAGTCAACTGAATAATTAAATATCGAGGCAGGGACTTTCATCATACCCAGACCTCAACAGAACATTTGCCCTGAAACAAATGGATATATTCCTCTTGAGGACGCCATCAGAGAGAAGGGAGAATTTGAAACCCCTAAGAATCTAGCAAACAGTAGTTGTTCAAGTGTTAAGTTCTAGTGAATAAAATTAAGTGAGATTGAGGGTGGAGGGAGGGGAAGTGGTTAAGAGCACTTACTGCTCTTGCAAAAGACCAGAGTTCAGTTCCCAGCACCCATGTAGGCAGCTTATGACCGCCTGTAAGTCTATCTCCGGGGGATCTGGTGTCATCTTCTGGCTTCCTCAGGGACCTGCACACTGTTGGCACACACTCTCACACATGTACATAAATACAAATCAAATTTTAGAACTTAAGCACAATCAAATTCTCTGCCCATTTGTATACTGTATGGCTCGTTGAAACTGCTTACTTTGACATATAATTGCTACCACACCACCCTCTAAGTCCCCAAAGCTCTGTCATCACTGTGTATGTAACTTCTGTTAGTGCTGTATGTAGTCCCTCCTTAAATTTGGGGGGTAAGCACAAGCATTGATGAGTTCATGAAATCACCGTATTTTCCAAGGACTCACCAACCTGTCTGCATTGCTATATCACATTTCTGGGAAGATTCCGGTTCACTGTGGTTAAGTCACATGTGATACATGATGCAAGTCATTAGTGGTGGGCACAGATCAGTTATGATCATCTAAAATCGCCAGAAGAAGGATCCATCTACATTTCTTCAGTATGGTCACTTATAGAATAGTTCATCAAGTTTGAAGACTTGAGTAGGGGACATCATAGGACAGAAACACAAAGACCTCCGAGTTGGACAGTGCAAGTCACATGTATGCATCCTCTCTCCATTGAGTTCCTACAGCGTGGCAAGGGATGTGTCGGTGAATAGTACAGGTGCTCTTCTGTAGTGCCAGGAACAGCAGGTGAAACTCCAATTGCTCAGTTAAAACACACGATTGTAGACTGAGGGTGTAACCCAGTGTTACAGTGCTTGGCTAGCATGCACCAGGAGTTATACCTTTGACTTTGAAATTTCAAAATGAAATTAAATTTGAGAAACAAAAGCAAGCAAAACACATTGGGAGCTGACGAGATGGCTCAGTGCTTAAGAGCACTTACAGCTCTTGTAGAGAACCCAAGTTTGGTTGCTGGCATATTCAGGCAGCTCACAGCTACCTGTAACTCTAGCTTCAGGGGATCCAATGCCTTCACCTAGCCTCTGTGGCCATCTGCACTCACATGCACATACCTACACACAGACACATACATGTACACATAATTAAAAATAAATCTTTAAAAGAATAAGCAAAATGAAGAACTTTTAAAAGTTATACTTTAAAACTGAGCACAGTGGCACACATCTGTAATCCCAGCACTCATGAGGTAAAGGACCAAGAGTTTGTGGCCCATCCTCAACTACATAGTGCATTAAAGGCCACCCTGAACTACAGAAGGCCCTGTCTGAAAAACAGACAGACAGAAAACAACTTGTGGGAAATGGCACAAAATATGTACAGCAAGGGACCATCTTGCCTATGAGGGACAGGTATGTGTGGGGAATGAGGTAAAAAGGACTTAACTCTGAGAAGAGGGGTCAGTGAGTGAGGGAGGGAGTGTAAAGACCAGGAGTGGACACTTCGTTGCACCCATGTAACAATTCATGAAAAAAGAGGGCAGGAATTTGAAAAGAGAGCAAGAAGGGGTATGTCAGAGAGTTTGGAGGGAGGAAAGAGAAGGGAGAATGATGTAATTGTTTTATATCTTCAAAAAATGAAATGTTTCTTTAAAAAGGAAAGAAGCCACGGGGGGAGGTACATGCCTTTAATCCCAGCCCCTGGGAATCAGAGGCAGACAGATCTCTGTGAGTTTGAGGCTAGCCTGGGCTGCATAGTTAAGTTCCAGACCAGCCAAGGCTATGAAACAGGACCTTGTCTCAGAGACCAAAACTGTATAAATAAGTAAGGAGAGAGGCTGGGATGTGGTTGAGCACAGGAGGGAAAGCCCAGGGTGGTGGCAAGGATACTGTGGAGGACTGACTGGTATCTAAAGGAGCCTGCTTTGATGCCTTCTCACAGAAGCTTTCAAGGCAGCTGTGCAGAAACATGGAAGCTATTTACACCTTTGAGAAGGTTGTGGAAAAACAGCACATGCGGTCTCTGAAAAGGCCTGGGTTTGTGTAGCGGTTTTATTATGACTTGCTGTAATACTGTCAATGCAATAAGAAAGTCAGCAACTGACCTCACCCAGTATGTTTCTAAATCTCTACTTAGTGTGTCATGGTCCTTTGAGGAGATGCTCTTTCAGGTCTCTTTGAAGAGCTTAACTAATCCAGTAAGAAAAAGGTTCCAGAGCCAGCGAGATGGCTGTCAGGTAAAGGGGCTTGCTGCAAAGCCTGATGAGCTGAGTTCAGTCCCTGGGACTGACAAGGTATTATCCGAGAATCAACTCATGAAAGTCTCACCCCACCCTCCATGTGTGCACCATGGCCTGTGCGTGAGTGCATGTGAGAGCACACAAAGGCTCTCAAAATACAATTTTTAAAAAGTAAATGAAATACAAAAGAAAAAAATTCTGTTTATATGTTTTGCATTTATTGGTCCCTTTTCATCCCAATTATTGCAGATATTATTGATGCTACTCTTGCCCTTGTAAACATTAGTCAGGAAATACATTCTGTTCTGATTTTCATTTCAGGAAACTGGCCTGAGAAGGTGACTCACCAGCTCCCTAGTCCTGCTGCAGCTGATGGGTCTGGGGCAGCCACACAGAGCCCTTTGCTCTCTGCATTTGCCTGGATTAAATCAAATTAGGAATGAGGCTAATTTGATCGGTTTGCTGGGCAGTTGGGTGTCCTGTGGTGGATGAAGGAAGTACTCCAGAAGTCTTGTTTGGAAGCGAAGGGCGTGTTTCCAAGAGGCTGTGTGCTCTTGCCTGGGAGCTGTGTATTGACGGAGTTTGGTGGCTTTAATGAGAAAGATTTGTCTTTCCCTGTGGTTCACATTTCAGCAGTGGAAAGGGGCACAGGAGGAAGGACGTACCACTGTCAGGATCAGTGGTCACAGTGACGCACACAGCTCCAAAGTCATTCATCTAATGGAGTTGTTTTCTTTCTTTCCTTCCTTCATCCCCCTTTCTCTCTCTTTCTTTGTATGTGTGTTTATGTGGTTTTTTGAGACAAGGTCTTGCTATACATTCCATACTTGTCCCAAACTTGCTATGTAGGACTAAAGGTAGCTCAGGCTGCCAAGTGCTAGATAAGAGAGGAGTGACCAGTGGTGGGTTGGTTGATTTTCACAGTCAGGCTCTCTATGTTCTCTGTATTGCCCATAGTGGCTTCAAACTACTAGGCTCAAACTCCTGTCTCAGCCTCCTGAGCAGCTGGAACTCCAGGCCATGATACACAGTGTGTGTGTGTGTGTGTAGGGGTGCTCAAACAATGGGTATTTATATCTCCTGAAGTACTAAAGGCTAAAGGTTCAATCTCAGGTTGTGGGCAGGACTGGATTCACATAAGGCTTTCCCTTTGGTTTGCAGATGGCCACCTTCCTCCTCTGTCCTTACCGGGTCACTGTTCCTTGCTCAAGCTTCCTTGGGATGCTTTGTCGATGATTCTATTTCTTAGAAGGACACTCACTGGTCAGATTGGATCAGGTCCCCTAAGGACCTCATTGTAACTTGATCACCCCATTGAAGCCTGTCTCCAAGTCCTGTTCAGTCCTGAGGCCTACCCACATGTCACTTTACCTGAGTTACCTCTCTGGAGACTGTCCCCAGAAAAGGACATGGTCTCTTGTGGGGGCAGATGGGACTTCAACACAGAGGTGTCAAGGCCTGACAAGGACTCTTTCAACACACTTTGGTTAGGTTTCTTTGAGCTTTCACTCTCTTGTCCTCCCTCCCTCCCTCCTTCCCTCCTTCCCTCCCTCCCTCCCTCCCTCCCTCCCTCCCTCCCTCCCTCCCTCCCTCCTTCCCTCCCTCCCTCCCTCCTTCCCTCCTTCCCTCCCTCCCTCACTCCCTCACTCCCTCCCTCCTGCTGTGGGATGTCCTATGTGCTGTGAATATATGTTGCTCTGACTGATTGATAAATAAAAATGCTGATTGGCCAGTAGCCAGGCAGGAAGGATAGTGTAGGCAGGACAAGGAGAGAGGAGAATGCTGGGTGGAAGAAGACTGAGTCAGGAGACGCTGCCAGCCGCCGCAATGTATAGCAAGATCTAAGTTACTGGTAAGCCATGAGCCACGTGGCAAGGTCTAGATTAATAGAAATGGGCTGAGTTTAAATGTAAGAGCTAGACAGTGGCAGGCCTGAGCTAATGGCTGAGCAGTTTAATTAATATGAGCTTCTGAGTGATTATTTTATAAGTGGTTGTGGGGTCCGTGGGGCTGGGCAGGACTGAAGAAAACTCCAACTCCACCCTCCCTCCTTCCCTCCCTCCCTTCCCTCTCTCTCCTCTCTCTTCCTCCCTTCCTCTCCCCTTTGTGTATGTGTGTGTGTGTGTGTGTGTGTGTGTGTGTGTGTGTGTGTGTGTTGTGTGTACACGAGCATGTACACAGGTGCACATGCATATGTCTGTACACATGTGTAAGGCCTAGATGCCAACATCCAGTGTCCTCTTCAGTTGATTTCCAGGTTATTTGACACATAGACTCTAACTAACTTGGGTTCACCAATTGTCTAGACAGGTTGGCAGTGAGTCCAGAGATCATTTTGTCTCTACCTTCCCAGCACTGGGGCTATAGGTATGTACCAGTGCACCTGGCATTTTACATCAGTGCTGGAGATCTGAACTCATGTCCTCATGCTTGCACAACAAATGATTTTGAGACTGAGCCATCTCCCCAGCCCCTGAGCTCTTTTTAACTAGACCTTGGCTTTGGCCTTGGCATTCCAGTCTTAAAGGCAGTTTAGGGATAACGCTCAGACCACCCTTGCTATCAAACCCAATTCCCCAGCCTCACTGATGGTGTCTGCTTGCCAGTGAGAATAAAGTGGGGCCTGTTTAGCCCCCTGACCTCTATTGCTTCCTTTATAGACTGGTGCTGTGGAATGTTGTTCTGTATGCTGTGAATGTGTTGTTTTGATTGGTTGATAAATAAAATGCTGATTGGCCAGTAGCCAGGCAGGAAATATAGGTGGGATAAGCAGACAAGGCGAATTCTGGGAAGTGGAAGACTGAGTCAGAAGACACTAGCCTGCTATCCAGGGAGCAGCATGTAATGGCACACAGGTAAAGCCACAGAACATGTGGTGACATATAGATGAACAGAAATGGACTGAGTTTAAGTGTAAGAGCTAGTCAGTGGTAGGCCTGAGCTAATGGGCAAGCAGTTTTAATTATTATAAGCTTCTGTGTGTTTACTTGGGTTTGAGTGGCTGCAGACTGGGCAGGACACAGAAGAAAACTTTCACTTACAGACTGGTCCCCACTGTAGAAATTCCCCTTATCTATTCATACTGTATTTAGAAGCAAGTCCACTCTGTACTCAAGTCTTTCATACTTTATCCTCTCCAGCTCTGGTTTGCTTTATAGTGCACACAGCTAAGCCTCTAACAGAAGGGTGGGAATGCACATTAGTGGGCCTTCTCTGGGCAGAACTCAGCCTACCTGAGTCAAGCTCATCACTGTCTTGAAACACTCAGCGTGGTATCACTTAACCCAACTGCTGACTGCCGTAGCCCTCCAACCCCAGCTTGACTCACACAGTAAGAGACACAGACAGGGTTTGAATTTGAACTCTTAACTTATCAGATATGTATCTGGATTCTTCCCTTTCCAGCTGTCCAATCATGGGCAAGGAACTTTTATTCTCTCAGCATGGTTTTTCCATCTACAAAAATGATGATGACAATGACGATGATAACGATAATGGTAATAAATCCCTCCACAAAGCTTATGGCAAAGATTAAAGAAGTCTGGGGTTGGGGATTTAGCTCAGTGGTAGAGCACTTGCCTAGCAAGCACAAGGCCCTGTGTTTGTTCCTCAGCTCCAGTAAAAACAACAACAACTACTACTACAACAACAACAACAACAAAAGGTCTCTTTGCCAGGCGGTGGTGGCACACACCTTTAATCCCAGCACTTGGGAGGCAGAGGGAGGTGGATCTTTGTGAGTTCGAGGCCAGCCTGGTCTACAGAGCAAGATACAGGAAAGGTGCAAAGCTACACAGAGAAACCCTGTCTCAAGGAAAAAAAAAAAAAAAAGATTAAAGAAGTCCAAAGAAGTAAAGTTCTGGGTATGTAGTTGGTGCTCAGTGTCAATGGTCACCATCATTAAAGACCATATAGGCCACTGTCTGAAATCAGTAGGTAAGCACTCAATGATAGATGTCCTTCTCTGTTCTGTGGACAGTCTCCCAACCATGCCCTCATTTCAGGCAGTTTTTCTAACAGTAAACTCTACAGCAGTTACTTTTATTACTATAGCAAAATTCTGAAGGCTTACAAAGAAAAGAGGTTTGCTTAGTCATTTCAGAGGCTGGAAGTATAAGAACAGGCCATCAAATCTGCTGGGATATTGTCGACACCATGGTGGAAGACATATGTGAGAGGGTGAGACCCCCCCATGGTGAGACAGAAAGTTAGGTACCAGAGAGGGTTCTGCCTTGTTCTTTCACAACTCCCTTTCAAGAACTAGTTCACTCCTTTGAGGATGGGGTTCCCACGGCCCCTCCCACCAGGCTGCACCTTGAAGAGTCCACCCCTCTCAACCTCACCAACCTGGTGATCAAACTTCCAACACATGAACCTTCAGGGCACAGGCCAGAGCCAAACCATGACGCAATCTGGATTTGAAAGAAATCAAAGAAACTGGAAGAAAAATTATTCCATTCTCCTTCCCTTACTGGAGATGGTAATCACAGTTGACGCACAGCACCCACAGAGACGCTCCACATGAGTTACAGCCCATTTAGAGTCAGATATGAGCCCACACTGGAGCGTTAATGGTATGATTGTGACTGAGTGTTCTCCCCGACACAGATCATCTTTTCAAATCTGAGGCCAGGTTATTTTATTCCTGGAGGCTTTCATTTAGAAATGAGTGGCTCATTAATTATCTTCTTGACTGCAGAATAAATGATATTGCATTTCATTTTCACATTGGAGGAGTCAACTAAAAGGGGCCTGGCTGCTGAGAACCATGGATCACAATTTCTTTTCTGCTTCTTTGCTGTGAGGAAAAGGTTACTCCCCCGAGGAAGCATGCAATTCCTCCCAGGAGGGTGGTACTGAGCTGGGAGACATTTGGATGTCATTTCACCAAGAAGGGCATCTTTACCTTGCTGGGATGGCCGCATACCTGGGCATTTATTTATGGCCATCCTATCAGGTAAAGGTTTAGAGAAAGTAATTAGTTTGGAGTTCATTTTTCCCTCACATGGATATTTACAACCAGAGACACATTTAAACATTAAAAGGATAAGAGGGAGCTGGGGGGAAAGCTCAGTGCATAGAGGGGGGATGTGAGCACAGATTCTAGCACTCACATAAAAAGCCAGATGCTTCATGTGGGTGCTATGACACATGCCTATAATTCCAGTGCTGGGAGGTGAGACCGGAGGATACCTGGGCCTCACGATCAGCCAACATCACCAAAATGGTGCACTCCAGGTTCAGTGAAAGACCCGGGTCTGAAAATATAAGATAGAAAATGACTGAGGAAGAGACCTGATGTTTCCCTCTGGCTTCTGCACACTAGTGCACACACGCACGTATATATACTTAAACACATGCTCCCCCACCCCCAACAGAGAAGATATAGAATCCACCCTATTGTGAGGTACCAGAGGTTTGTAAATAGTCTCTGGAGACACAGTTTCAAATGCAGTTAAGTCACAGTGCAAATTAAACAGCCCCGAGGCTTTTCTCTTTCTCGCCTTTCAGACTTTGCAAAGCTGACTCACAGGGGTTATTTTTAAGAGTCTAGCTAATTAGCAGGATGGCCTGAACAAATGGGGCAAAACACAAGAGGGTAGGGATGCCCAACCTCTGCCATCTGAGGAAAGGCATCAGCTGGTCGACTTGTAGCCCTGGCTCTTCAGTGGAGAAGTGACGCACGGCCTGTATGGAAGGTGAATGTTGACTGCGCTTTTCCTTTCTCATTATGATGCTTCTGGCTGCTTATGTCATCACTGTGGGTTTTTAAAGGTCTTTTCTGAATGGAACTGGCATGCTTTTCTCCTCCCTTTAACAAAAGCTGTATCTTTTGCTGGCTGCTTTCTTTCTTTCTTTCTTTCTTGCTTTCTTTCTTGCTTTCTTTCTTTCTTTCTTTCTTTCTTTCTTTTTTTCTTTCTTTTTCTTTTCCTTCCCCTTTCAATAGAACCTGTTTAACATTAGCGGCAAAAGCAACATAATTTATTTAGAGAGGCACACCTTGAAATAAATTACCCCCAAATCCCACACACTTATAAAACAGAAGCATTTAAATGAATTCAGTGCAACAAAGTGAAGAGAACCAGTCCAAAGGACTATCTAAACAGTGGCACCCAGTTAGCTGCCTAAGAAAAGAGGAAGCCCACTTCTAAATGGCTTTTGACTATGGGATCAAATTCTGGGTCCAGTCAACGATTCCATTGTAATACTTGTGGGGCATTTACCCACAAACCCCACAGCTCCCCAGAGTTTTCTTGAGCAGCAGGAAATATTAGATAGAAGGATTTATATTGTGAAGATAAACAGATAGAAAATACAAAATAGCCTTGAGAGGGCCTGGAAACTTTTCCAACAGGCCCCGACTATCTCTGCCTCAGAGTATTTATAGAGACGCCAAGGAGTGGAGCAAAAGACCTCCTCCCCCAGCACAGCCAAGTGCAGACCATTTCAGACACCTGCACTCAGGCCTGTGACCCTAATCATCCTCTATGCGGACCTGCTGGGTAAAGCCACAAGGAACTTGAAAACGGGCTCCCACAAATACTGGGTAATTTTTCAGAGGTAATAAATTGGAGAATATTTTTGCATTTAATGAGGGAACAGTTTGTATTTAGGTTGTGTGCATGTGTGCGTGCATGTATGCATGTTTGTGTGCACATGTGTGTGGAGGTCACAGGACAACCTTAGAGGTCATCCTCAGGAACACTGTCACCTCCCTTGAGACAAAGTCTCTCTCATCACCCTGGAACTCTGATTAGACTAGACTAGCTGATCACTATTCTCTAGGCATCCTCCAGCCTCTACCTCCCCTGTGCTAGGATTATAAGCATACCACACCATGCCTAGCATAGTTACATGTGTTCTGGAGCTCAAACTCACATCCTCATGCTTGCAAGGCACTTTGCCCACTGAGCCATCTCTTCAGCCCCATCCGTTTTGTGTGTGAAAATACAAGATGTCTAATTCATTTTGAATTTCAGATCAACAATGAGTATTATTTGAGCCTAAGTATGTCCCAAGTACTTCCTGAAACACATTCATATAGATGGCCCTTCCTAAAGGGAAAAGATCAAAAATTGAGAAGTATTTATTTGTAATATGCCTCAGTTGCTAACCCTCCCCCACCTTAGCCTAGCCTACTGTGAATGTTCTTTAAGCACTTAACATTACTACACAGTTAGACAAAATTACCTAACACGAGGCTGATTTTGTAATAATGTGTTAAATGTCTCACCTCTTCACACAGATGTGCATTTTGTAGCCATCATGGGTCAAGCTGTCAGAGCACAAGACACAATATCCAAAAGCTACTGACACTGCAGGATACACTGTGGGGTCCCTGCTATTTTTTGTCTCCTTTCAAGATCTTAAAGCTGCCTGGCAACCATGCCTCATGGCCATTCCTCAGCATCTCTCTCAATGGTACCAAACCAGTAAAAGATAAACAGACATCCAAAATGATAATGTGAGCCGGCAGTGGTGGCACACGCCTTTAATCCCAGCACTCAGGAGGCAGAGCCAGGTAGATCTCTGTGAGTTCGAGGCCAGCCTGGTCTACAGAACAAGATCCAGGACAGGCCATAGAATTACACAGAGAAACCCTGTCTCAAAGAAAAAAAAAAGATAATGTGCATCACTTACACACCACTGCAAAGTCGGAGAATGCCTATGCATAAAACATGATTGTTGCCAATCCAGAACTCAAGTTTAGCTTGAATTTTGTTTGCTGGTCCTTCTTTCAGGGTTGGGCCTGCATCCTTGGGGAGAAGCCTCGAATTTCCTTTCATCTGGAGGGTCGTGAAGAAGAATGGAAGACAAAGGGCAAAGCCCAGGTGTTCCAGGAATACGGACAGAGGACAGAGCGTGGCTAACACAAGGCAAAGACCAGAGGTGAGTCAGGCAGCACCATGAGTCCTGCCCACCACTGGGCGGAGAGAGAGTCCTAAGGGTAGAGCTGTTTCCTCATGTCAAGACTCAGCCTGAATCAGCATCCAACCCAGATTTGGGTGGAAGAAGCCAGCGGTGCATATGGTGACCTCTTATAGCAGTAAGCTCCATAGTTAACCACTTATTCAATGAGGTAATTCTATGGCCATCCAAAATGAGAATTCCTTTCAGGCAGGCAACTACAGACTGGTGAATTCATTTCAAAGTTCTTTGCAATCACCTAAAGATGAAGTCGAAGGCCAGGGAGTATAGCTCAGTTGGAAGAGTACTTGCCTAGCATGCATGAGGCCATGGACTCAACACCCTGCTCTGCAAAATCCAGCTTTGGTAGTGCACAGCTATAGTCTCAGTCATCAGGAGGTAGAGGTAGGAGGATCAGAAGTTCAAAGTCATTCTTGGCTACATCACCATTTTGAGACTAGTCTGAGATGCAGGGACCCTATCTCAGAGAGAGAGAGAGAGAGAGAGAGAGAGAGAGAGGGAAAAGAAAGAAGGAAGGAAGGAAAATTAAACTAAATGGCCTAGGAGATGGTTCAACAAGGAGGGGCACTTGGTTCTAGGTCTAATTACCTGAGTTTGTAGCTGAAAGTTTTCCTGTGTCCCACCTGGTCCACAGCCACTCAGACCCAAGTAAACACACAGAGGCTTATATTGATTAAAACTGCTCAGCCATTAGCTCAGGCTATCATCGACTAGCTCTTACATTTAAACTCAGCCCATTTCTGTTCATCTATAGCAATGTAAAATATTTATCCTGTATTTCTATATCCTGAGTTTAACCCCTAGGACCCACAGAGTGTAAAGAAAGAACGGATGCCTATAAGTTGTCTTCTGACCTCTAAGTGCTAGAATATGTGTGCACATTCCCCCCCCCCACACACACACACACTCACACTCACACACAAATAATAAATAAGTAAAATACAATAACCCAAACAAACCTCTGATACTTAAATTGAGCTAAGCATGGTCTATTTTATGAAATATTTTCCAGTAGTTTGGTCTAGACATGACTTAAATTCTCCAGGAACTTTGTGATAAGGAGGACTGAGCATCCATATAGCTTACATGCATGTGGCTTCTGTTTATGTTTCAAGCCAGTCATATCTAACTACTTGCTGACAAAATCATAGCTGGGCTTCGGATGGGACAAGTGGTTTCTAATTTGGACAAGTGGTTGAGAATTGAGTCTATAGTGTTATTTATAAAATGCTATTTCAAAGATAAATCATCAAATGTTATAGGAAAAATGTTTCTGGTAAATTATCTGTCTGTTCCATTTGCCAAACATCAGTCTGGTCTCCTAAACATGATTGGGCAGATAAGGTAATTTTGATAACTCTTCCTGGTGGTGTTGATTGTCCAACAGACAACAAAGCAACCTGAGAACATCTGCACGAAAATTAGAGTACTGAACAAAACGACTTTGAAAAGTAAAATGTGGACAGGGAAATGATACCATTTGATTGTCATATATACAAGTTACTTTGTGAGTACGTGTGGGTGTGTGCATGTGTGGGGGCCATTAGTCAAACTCAGGAGTCATTCCTCAGAAGCCTCCCACACAGGGCCATTCACTGAGACCCAGCTTTTTTTATTGTTGCTGTGATAATGCACTGTGACCAAAACCAACTTAGGGGAAAGGGTTTATTTCATCGTGGATTTACAGTCCATCTTGGAGAGGGGATTCAGAGAAGGAAGTCAAGGCAGGAGCCTGGAGGCAGGAACTGAAGCCATGAGGAATGCTGCTTACTGGCTTGCTCCAAATGGCTTTATTCTGTTTGCTTCCTTACTTCCTGCTCAAAGATGGTACCACCCACAGTCATCTGGGCCCTCTCACATCAATCATTAATCAAGAAAATGCCCCACAGACTTGCTTACAGGAGGCATTTTCTCAGTTGAGGTTCCTCTTCCCAGATGATCCACTTTAGGTCGAGTTGACAAAAACCAACCCACAGAGGCCCTCATTTGGGCTTAGCAGGCTTACCAGGGTCTGTCCCTTTGCCTCCCTAACACTGGTATTAAAGGCATGTGCTACCATATCTTGCTTTTTATATGAGTTCTGGGTATTGAACACAGGACCTCATGCTCTCACAACAATCTGATTTAGCCATCTGCCCAGCCCCCAACTCTGTAAAAGTTCTCATGTATTTTACACTAAGGAAATCACGTGGCTGTATCATCTCGTTTCAAAGTGATCTCAAACTCTCATTATTTTTAAAATAAAATGGAGTTTTAATGTTACAAACATATCAAGTAGCAATACAAAGCATAATATCCAATGGACACTATCTGTGTGTCCCTTCTCTGTCTTCTAGGAACCCTGAATGTCAGATGTTTATAGATGAGGAACCAAGACTCAGAGATGTTAAATAAACCATGAGAGAGTATATTAGACAACCCAAATGCACAAGCTTCCCTTTTGTTAGCTGCAGGATTCCTGGACCAAAGAACAGCAATTTGAATTATATATTTCTTTTCATACTAAAAAATCACACACTAAAAAGCCCTGACCACAGGTGATAGGGAGCAAGACAGAGATCAGCCCATCCGCACAGATGATCTCCTTCTTTTCATTGTTTGATGGAAGAAGTCACAAGTTAGATAATTTGTTTAAAGAGAAGATAAATCAATAATGAATATGACCTAATGTTGGTTTTGTTAGAAATATTGTTGTTTTTGTGGACACTAATTCTAATTGAGGCTGAACTGCATTTGGGACCATAAATTATCATTTCAGAAGATACATCTTTTGCATGGTAGAAGTTTGACACATATGGATATGGTTCATCTTAACATGTTGAACATGTTTCCAATTCATTCAGGATGTTTTGGCCAAAGGTTGAGTGTCAGCACCATCCAGCTAGTATCTTTTGGTACTCTTGTACAGGTGCCATCAAATTTTCCCTGTGAAGAGCCATGGAGTAAAAATTTCAAGCTCTCTGAGCCATGTGGTCTCAGCTGCAGTTCCTCAATTCTGCTGTTTCATGCAGGTCTTATTTGCTGACTGTCACTTTGATATAAAGTAAAGGGCTTTAGTATGATGATGAGCCTTCATCTAGATGTTCAAATGAACCTTATATCACAGGCCTTCCAAAGAGGATCTACTCAAAAATATGCAAGCACACACACATGCACACACACACACACACACACACACACACACACACACACACATCCTTGCACACATATACATGCAAAAAAAAAATAGCAAAAAACTTGTGTGTGCTTGCGTATTTTTATGTGGAGGCCAGAGATTGACATTAGACGTCTTCCTCAATTGCTCTCTACCTTATCTATGGAGGCAGGTCTCTAACTTGAACTCAAAGCTTGTAGTATAACTAGACAACTTGTTCTGTGAATGCCCTGTCTCTACCTTCCACGGCTTGAGTTCTAGACATGCCACCACATCCATCCAGCATTTATACGGGTGCTTGGAATTCGAACTCCAGCCCCTAACCTTGCACAGCGAATGCTTCCCCTGCTGAACCATCTCCCCAACCCCATAAAGCTTCATTATGAAATGAGGACAGCAAGAAGCAGGGTTTGTGTAGTGAGGATATGGGGCAACGGTGCACACATGACTAGGCTGAAGGCTTCCAGTCATAGACACTAAGGGATGTGGAAACCCAGTGGATATTGTGCCTCACTCACACACCCAGAGGAAGGGTGCCATTTCCTAATTCTTTCCGTCAAAGGAGGTGCCTTTTTCTAATTTATCCACTGGGAGGGACGTCTTTTTCTCATTCCTGCAAGGGTGTGGCCTGTGCTCAGAGAGGCCCTGTGAGAACCTAAGAACCTGACTCATACCCTTCCCATTTTTGTGGGCTGCAATGCAGAAAGCAATGTGTGCATATATCTTTAATAAAAATTAATTAGACAGTTTGGTGCCATCTTTTAAGGAGAAGACGATTTAGGCCTGAAAATTATTAAGGATCTCTGCTAGCAATTGCCTGTTACAAGTAGAATGCATGAGAACGTGCTTTTTACCCTTTAGCTGCGGTTTCCATAAACTGTCATAGGCATTTTGAAATCCCAGTCCTCAAAAATATCTAGGGAAACTATATGATTTCTTTAATGGGCCACTATTCCTAAGGGTGTCAAATGCTGATTTTGACTGGCCATTCCTTCTTTTGGATGATATATACCATTGTACTTATTCATTATACAAAAGTTATGCAAAACCATGCTCATTCTCTGTATGATATCTGTGAATCTAATTTGCAATTTGTTTAAAAATGGTAAAAAAATTTTTTGTTTACTTTCTGGAGTTAGGGTTTTTTAATTATTATTTTTAAAATTTGTTATGAAAGTTTTAATAAATTTAAATAAAGAAAGGACAAACTGAAGTCCATGGAGAAAGAAGTAACCCCAGTTAGGGTTAGAAAACCAATCTTTGTACATTCTCTTCTAGTAGTTTTCTTGTGTTATATTTGTGTGTAAGTCTTTAATCTGATTGGACTCTGCTTTAGAGTAAGAGATGGACATTTGACTTTCCCTTCTAAGTGGCTAACTGACTTTCATTCTGTGGTGCCTATTAGCATATTTGAGAGTATGGAGAAATCGCTGTATAGGCCCCTCTCCTTGAAGATCCCAGATTTCTAAAACAAGATATTAACATCAACGTGAAGGTTTATTTACTGCTTTGCCAAAGCTATTCATAAATGAAACTAACATTTCTTTTTTTTTCCTTTTTTTTCTTCTTTTTTAATTTATTATATTTGTGTTTTAATTTTACACATCAGCCATGGGTTCCCTGTCCTCCCCTCTCACACCCCCGCCCCCACCTTCCTCCATCCCCTCCCCTCCATTTCCATCTCCTCCAGGGCCAAGACTCCCCTGGGGAATTCAATTCAACCTTGTGGATTCAGTACAGGCAGGTCCAGTCCCCTCCTTCCAGGCTGAGCAAAGTGTCCCTGTGTAAGTACAAGGTTCCAAACAGCCAGCTCATGCACTAAGGATAAGTCCAGGTCCCACTGCCTGGGTGCCTCCTAAACAGTTCAAGCTATTCAATTGTTTCACTTATGCAGATAGTCTGATCCATTTGGGGGATCCACAGCTTTTGGTTCATAATTCATGTGTTTCCATTAGTTTGGCTACTTCTCCCTGTGCTTTTGGGCATATACCCAAGGAATGCTCAATCATACCACAAGGGCATTTGCTCAGCTCTGTTCATATCAGCATTGTTTGTAATAGCCAGAACCTGGAAACAAGCTAGATGCCCTTCAACTGAAGAATGGATAAAGAAAATATGGTACATATATACAATGGAGTACTACTCAGCAGAGAAAAAACAATGACATCATGAGGTTTACAGGCAAATGGATGGATCTAGAAAAAATCATCCTGAGTGAGGTAACCCAGACTCAGAAAGACAAACACGGTATGTACTCACTCATAGTAGGATACTAGATGTAAAACAAAGATGACTAGACTGCTACTCACAACTCCAGGGAGGCTACCTAGAAAACAGGACCCTAAGAAAGACACAGGGATCACCCAATGACAGAGAAATGGATGAGATCTACATGAACCATCTGGACAACAGTAGGAGTAATGAAGGGCAAGTTTCGAGGGAAAGAGAGCTTAGGGGAGCAGGAGATCCCAGCTGGATCAAGAACAGAAAGGGAGAACAAGGAATAACAGATCATGATAAATGAAGACCACATGAGAACAGGAAGAAGCAAAGTGCTAGAGAGGTCCCCCAGAAATCCACAATGATACATCCTCTGTAGACTGCTGGCAATGGTCGAGAGAAAGCCTGATCTGACCTAGTCTGGTGATCAGATGGCCAAACACACTAACAGTCGTGCTGGAACTCTCATCCAATAACTGATGGAAGTGGATGCAGAGATCCTCAGCCAGGCCCCAGGTGGAGCTCCAGGAGTCCAATTGTTGAGAAAGAGGAAGACTGTAAGAGTGTGAATTGTTGAAACTAACATTTCTTAAAGCCTAATTATGTGGTGTTATTGAATGTATGAGCTGCTCCTGTGGTCTGGTACCCTCGTGTTGACTTATGTCAGAACTCCAGCCATTAGACACACTGTCTTTGTTTAACAATTGCTCAGGCAAAGTGGATTATACTAACATGTGGCCTGGTCCGTCTGTAACTACAGAACATGTTTTGTATAGCGATGCATTAGGATAATTATGTGGAAAGGAATCAATAGACCCTCCCTAGAGGGTTTCAGGGACCACTAAAGGATACTGTAAGTTCTCTGAGTGGTTAGTAGCGCTCCAGCCCTTTCTTTTTGTCTTCTGCTCCTCAGCCCTAACCATAACTCAGAAGCAACAGAGCCAGTGAACCGGAATGGACCCTCAAAGCTAGAGCCAAGACAGACCTGTCTTAATCACACATTGTCTTAGATGTATGCTGTAGATGGGCCTCATGACCCTTCCAGCTGGTCACTATAGTGACTGCAGTATACTGTAAGCTCATAAGCATTGAGAATTGTGTGCCTTGGGAGCTGGTCTCATTATTTATTTGTGTGAATATGTGAATATATGAGCTTGTGTGTGTGTGTGTGTGTGTGTGTGTGTGTGTGTGTATGTGTGTGTGTGTAAGTATACTTGTGTATACATGTAGAGACCAGGGTCAAAGTCAGATATCTTTCTCAATGACTCTCCACTTCATTTTTTGAGAGAGTGTCTTACCTAAACCTGGAGCTCATCAATTTCTCTCAAGTATTTAGCCAGTTAGCCCCAGAGATTCTCCTGTCCACATCCGCTCAGTACTGGAATTATAGGTGTGTGTGTGCTGCCACACCCAGATTTGTATGCAGGTACAGGGAATCCAAGCTTGGGTTCTCATGCTTGATTGACAAGTGCTTGACTGACTGGTCCATTTCTCCATACCCCTTTCCTTTCCGTGCCCTGTAACTCTTGATGCAAACATTCAATGGAATATTTGTTTGGTCCTAAGAAAGAGAATGTCAAAGATACATCATCCATAATTATTTAACCCTCCACTACAGAAGCTATCCTCTATGTTTATGGAATCATCAGATCCCATTAATATAATCCAATTTTGCTTGAACATATTTTTAAACTATACATTAGGAAAATTCAGTTTTGAATATATGAACACTGCATCAATTTCATGCAATGAATTATTATGCTAATCTCACATTTTGCATTACATTTTCTTCAGTTCAGCTCATTTTTATCTTTAATCATAAAACTATAAAAACAATAAAAACTATAAAAACTACCTGTCTGTAGTGATATTTGTAATCTGAAAATTAAAGCTTGCCTGAAGATCAGAGGACAGAGCCAGCCACAGAGTTAAACACAGAAGTCAGGCTGTGGTGACACACATCTTTAATCCTAGCACTCAGGAGCCAGAGATTTGTCTGGATCTCTGTGAGTACAAGGCCACACTGGGCTACATGAGATTGATCCAGTCTAGGAGAGAAACAGAGCCAGGCAGTGTTGGCACACACCTTTAGTCCCAATACTTGGGAGTCACATGCCTTTAATTCCAGCACTTGATATCTCACAATTTTATTTGGGAAACACACATGCCATTAATCCAAGCACTAGAAATATTGAGACAGAAAGTGAAATGGTTGGGCAGAGAAATGCATATAAGATGTAAGGAGACCAGAACCAGACCCTTTTGGCTGAGAACTCAGGGGCACTCAGTCTGAGGATTCATGGAGATATGATCTTCCACTTTTGGATGAGGAGTTGGCAAGGTGAGAAGTGGCTATGGCTTGTTTCCTCTGATCTTTCACCATTTACCACAATATCTGGCTCTGGATTTTTATTAAAAGACCATTTTGGACTCATGCAACAAGTACCTTGTAATGATGTGACAACTCACTCAGCAAGAAAGAATACATCTGAGTGTGTGATGTAATCTACAGCTCTTTGGGGATATTAATGACCTTGGCAGTGAAACTCAGAGAGTAAACAAAGTTGTGAGCATACATTGGGTCCTCAGCCATGACAACACAAGAGGGAAATAATAGATTAAATGAACTGTCCTAAGAAAATTGGATATTGCGTACAAGGATTACCAAACCAGGTAGGGACTGAGGGATACACATGGTTGTTGCTAGGAAGAGAATGAGAACACAGGAAATAGAGAGCACTGCATCCATCTTTGAAATGTCATTCCCTGTTGTTCAAGAAGGTGCATTCCCATCAATTGTTCCTTAATTAAAACATTTGCTTGCATTCTTAGTGCTTGAAATTGTCTGAAATGTGTCCGAAATGTTTTTAGTTACTGTCAAAAGCAATAAAGTTTTAAGAGTAGAGCTCAGTTCCCAGCACCCACATGGTAGCTCACAACCATCTGTAACTTCAGTGCTGTGAGGTCTGATACCTTTTTCTGGCTTCCAGGGGCACCATCATGCATATGGTGTAGATAGATAGATAGATAGATAGATAGATAGATAGATAGATAGATATGCAGGAAAAACATTCACATACAAAATGAATAAATTTTTAACAAATTTTAAAAATCACTCTTTTAAAATGTGCTATAGGTGGAGTTTTTTTTGTCAGGACCACAATCAGCTTTGTTCTGCCAGCCACTTTCCAAATAACCACTCAGAGACTTATTAATTATAAATGCTTGGTTGATAGCTCAGGCTTTTTACTAACTGGCTCCTACAACTTAAATTAGCCCATTTCTATTCATCTATGTGCGGCCTCAAGGCTTGTGGCTTACTCCTCTGCATGTCCTGCCTCCTCTGCGTCTCTCTCATGAGTCCTCTGACTCTACCATTCTTCTTCCCAGCATTCTCTCTGCCCCCAAATTCCCGCCTAGCCATCAGCCAATCAGCTTTTTATTAACAGTGAGAGCAGTACATATTTACAGTGTACAAAGATTGCTCCACAGTAGTTTGCCCTTTTCAAAAATATGTGTTAGAACCTGATGAGTCCCCTCTAGCACTCAAATTAAGATGAACACTGGTTACCACTACACAAGAGCATCAATGAAAACATGGGAAACAAAATAACAACTAAACAGATATTATACTTGGGGGTATTTTCACATTGATATCACTCAGCAGAAGCAGAAATTATTAAATAGGGCAGAAGAATCAGGCCCTCACAACCCCAGTGTCACTGAAGTCTCTGCACACTGAGAAGGATCAGGCCCTCACAACCCCAGTGTCACAGAAGTCTCTGCACACTGAGAAGGATCAGGCCCTCACAACCCCAGTGTCACAGAAGTCTCTGCACACTGAGATAGTGTCAGCTGCCAACATCCTGTTTATTTTGATCACCTCAGACAGCCGACTCTGAAGTCAGCAGAGCAGGGGACCCCACAAACCTGTGAAGCACCAGTGATCATGCCCCATCTTCCAGATGGAGAAACAGGCTCAGCTGGGTCTTTTTTCCAGATATCACAGCTTAAGTCATAGTTGCTCATCACCATGGGACTTAGGATGGAAACTCAGCCTGTGTATTAGGGCATGGTGAATATTATACCAAGCACACCCCTTCCCAGATTCCTTCTCAGATATCTTAGGATGTGTCCAGGTCATTCTTTTGTCTGCCTGTTACTCTCACAGAAACTCCTCCCATTCCATGTTGTTCTGATGCAGCTTCACCCATGGTGTTCTCTCTGTCTCTGTCTCTGTCTCTGTCTCTGTCTCTCTCTGTCTCTCTGTCTCTCTGTCTCTCTCTCTCTCTCTCTCTCTCTCTCTCTCTCTCTCTCTCTCTCTCTCTCTCTCTCACACACACACACACACACACACACACTTCTGTACTTCCTTGTGCAAGGTTATGTTATCACTGGGCAGGATGACACTTAGCACCTGTATTTGTCCCACTTGATAAGAACTTCCCAAACGGGTGTAAAGTGCAGCTTTCCAGGCCTGACCCTGCTTCTTCCCCCAAACGGGTGTAAAGTGCAGCTTTCCAGGCCTGACCCTGCTTCTTCCCCACACCTTTCCTTACCCGGCACACCCCCAGTTATACACGGCTTTCTTAGACAGCCAGCTCACATTTTTCTGTGCCCCCGGCCCCTGCCATTACACTGCCATTTACATTACATTACCACCTGTTTACATAGAAAGAACCCAACCAATGCACAAAAGAAACCGAGATGAGAGGTGAAGAGGCAGAGAACCCACAGTGCTCTATAATCCCTGGAGCCGTGTGGGGCCAAAGCAGCTCAGGTTGGGTTTCTATCATTTTCAGTCAAAAGCCTCTACTACTGTGCTCTGTCCTATGCAGTTCTGGAGCCTTAAAGCCAGTCCTTGTCACGGATCTATGTGGCCAGGTGTGTGTCCTTCAGCAACAGCACATACATGTGTCAATGTGGGCAAGACGTTTAATGCAAGCAATGACAAGTGTTGGTGAAAATGAGGGTGGTGCACACTCAGGCTATTTACCTATTGTTACTATTATTATTATTATTATTATTATTATTATTATTTATTAAATGGAAATACAGCTATTTCTCTAATCACTATGACCAAATACATGGTCAACAAGAAGAAGCTTAAGGTAGGACGGGTTCATTTTGCTTCACTGTTGGAGAAGGCTCAGTAATGCCCATGCTGTGAAAGTAGAGACAGTAGGTCCCCTGGGGGCTCCGTGGCCAGTCAGCCTAGCCTACAAAATCCAGGCCAGTGAGAGACCCTGCCTCAAACAAAACAAAACAAAGAAACAAGAAAACACCATCACCAACAACAACCATAAAAACCCCCAAACAAACAAACAACAAAATAACAGTGGACTGACTGACTGCACCCGGGGAACAACACCTGAGAGTTTCCTCTGCTCCCCCAACATATGTGCACATACATACATGTGCACTCATGCGCTCACATGCATATAAACACACACACACACACACACACACACACACACACACACACACACACAGAATTAGGGTGAACACATCTGATCCTGAAAGAGTAGTATCACAAGAGGAAACATGGCCCAAATAATTGCTTCCACTAGGCTTCATACAAATTTGAGCAAGCAAATCAGGTACCACAACAGCTTCTGGAGAGATGCGATGCCGTCAAGTGTCTGGCACAGAGATAACAGTTGCTGCGTGTATCATTGATGAAATGAGATTCCATCCATTTTCACTCTAATTGGCTGACACGTGGCATCACAGACAGATCCTACATTGTCTCCACCGCTCAGAAATAGGAAATTTAAAGCAATATGTGCAATGTCTGGAAATCAGCTAGCTTAATGAACCAGCAAATTAGACCTTTCTATCTCTTTATTTAACATCCAGTTCCCCTGAATGTATTGGAGTTTCATTACAAAGGTGCAGATTTTAAATAAATACTGCTAAATTTATTTACAATAAGACTCAAAAAGAAAAAAAGAAGAAAAAACCCTTGTGTTTTTAGAAGACACTGTTGCTTGTGATGGTTTAGATGATAAACATTTAATCTTTCTTCTGTTATTTATAGTTTGGTTTTTGTAACACTGTCTCAAAGATAATCAAAATTTTCCTCCAAGACAAAACAAAGACATTCAGAGAAACAGTGACAAATCCCTTTATGACTCCTGACAAAGGTTTGCTATGGGACTTGGGGGTGGGGGGAGGTTCGCCAGCAGAGAACATTTGACAGTGTAGGGAGACTTAACTGATTTTCACAACTGGGATAGAAGGCATTCTACATGCATCTTGTAGGTAGAGACCACTGATACCAGCAGATATCCTGAAATGTTCAGGACAGACCCTTGGAGAATGTTCCTTTAAACTACAGCATTAGTAGTACTGAAACCAAGAGACCCTGAGCTCTGCAGAAGCACCTCACAAAGGAATGCTGTTTATGAGCACACACGTCTGTAAATGCCTGTACACATGCATGCATAGTCCCAGAGTGCTGAGTTTATGTGCACACAAAGGCACCTACATGAACACATACCAAATACACACACAAAGGCTTCTGCATTTAATTTAGTGTTTTCTAAAACCAGATCATTTTCCTTCTCTTATAGTCTTTGTTTTTTGTTTGTTTGTTTGTTTTTGTTTTTTGTTTTTTTGGTTTTTTTTTGTTTTCTTGCTGTTACTGTTGCTGGTTGGTTAGTTGGTATTTTATAAGATTAGAGTAAAACCAACTAACAACCTGAATCTGGATCAAATGTATTTTTTCCTTAATATATCATGATGACTTTAGCACCTGAAATAAAGACGATAGAAGTGAATTTGGACATGGAGCCTTAAGGATCATTCCAAGAAATGATCTTAAATGGCTCAAGTGTCATTACTGGCTTCAAGGAGATACACTTTCCACTTGAAACCTGACATATCTGACTAACTAATAGATTTCCAAACATTCATCTGTTGGGTCAAGAAATTGAAATCTGCTTGAGTTACTGGTCTATAGTCAGTGTCAAAGGTGAAGGCAAGAGATGGAAGGTCAAAGGTCAGCATAGCTGAGCTCCTGTTTTCCATAAATAACATTTATTATGTTTTGCTTCAAGGAGGAAATCTCACATTATTTTAAAAGGTAAGTTGGATTTCAGTGTTCCAGAATTTCTCTTTAATAGTCTAAATCTGCTTTCACTTTGGATTTATGTTTTGTTTTGTTTTGTAATCAAGTCATTATTATTATTAATGTGTCTGTCTGTATGGTGTGTGTACGGGCACTTGCGCTATTGAACCTGTTTGTGAAGATCACAGACAACTTCGGAAAGTCAGTTTTCTCCTTCCACCTCTGTGTATACTCAGGTCGCCAGGCTCGCACAGCAAGTGCCTTTACCCACTGAGCCGTCTCACCAGCCCTCATTTTCACTTTTCATTTTTTAATGGTTGAGAGGGATTTTACTGTAGATAAAGGGAGAGCACAGCCAGAGGCATCTGGAAGGGTCCAGAGCAGGGAGAGAAAGTGGTAGGACTGCCCAGGTCCAGCAGACTGTACCAGGGAGAGAGGAGAGAGGGGAGAAGAACAAGAGAGGAAGAGAAGAGAGAGGCTACAGAGAGAACCAAGAGAGTGCATGGCCACTGACTGATAGGGCAGGTTTATACAGGATCAGAAGCTGGGGAAAGAAAGGTTCAGGGGAGGGGGATGGGAAGGAGGGGTGGAAGGAGCCACAGGAACTAAGGGAACTAAGCCCCCAGTGAGGGCTTTGGAATGTTAATATCACCACAGTTGGCCATTTGTCCTGAGTTTCTTTTGGTCCTGACAATATTAACACTATTAACCTAGTTGGGGGAGGTAGGAAGAGCCAAGCCACCTGCAGGGGCTTGAATCAAAATGGTCCCCATAGATTCACCTATTTGAATGCCTACAGAGTGACACTATTAGGAGGTGTGGCCTTGTTGGAGGAAGTGTGTCACCCTGGGGGTGGGCTTCAAGGTCTTACATGCTCAAGCTACAGGCAGTGTGACACATAGTTTTTCCTTCTGCAGCCCGCTGATCAAAATGTAGGGTTCTAAGCTCCTTCTCCATGTGATGACAATGGACTAAACCTCTGAAACTGTAAGCCAGCTTCAATTAAATGTTTTCCTTTATAAGAGTTGCCATGCTCATAGTGTCTCTTCACAGCAATAGAAACCCAAACTAAGACAACACCCAAGAAGGTTCAAGGCAAAGGTCAATGGCCTTTATGGGGTACCTGGTACTCTCTTAAACTGCTTAGCCATCACAGGGGTGCCCTGTATAAATTATCACACAGACCAGACCACTCTGTTAAAGTGTCACTGATGACTGGAATACAGTAGTTTTTCTCCTAGGCAGGCAGTATAGTGTTTTTGTTTTGTTTTGTTTTTGAGACAGGGTTTCTGTTTGTAATAGTAATGGTTGTCTTGGAACTCACTCTGTAGACCAAGCTGGCCTTGAACTCACAGAGATCTGCTTGCCTCTGCATCCCAAGTTCTAGTATTAAAGGCCTGTGCCATCACAGCCCTGCTTTTGTTCTTTTTCAAAATAATACTTTTATGAATTCTTCGATAATGTAATATGATGTGTTTTGATCATGTTCACTCCTCCAGTCTCCTCCTATATCTACCCTCTCCACCCTCGTCATCTTTACCCACTCAACTTTGAGTTTCTTGTTTATTCCCCATTGAGTCCAGTTTGTGTTGCCCACCAACTATGGGGGTGGGGCCTGCCATGGACTGTGGTCAATTGATCAGAGATCACACAGAGAACTGGTATTTCCTCCTTCAGCATCTATAAAATACCAATAGCTCCTCAGCCAGGGGTGAGATTTGGTGCCCATCTCCCTGCCATCATGCTTAAATTCTGCACAGCCTCAGCTCACTATAATTATAATTCTTTCCTAGATGGAAGTGTGGAACCAATTCACCAAGGCTGTTTGCACCATATTAGATAGAGACTATCTAGATAGCAGAGAATATGGCAACGCCAAGCTCCCTTGCTACAGAGCTAGCTGGCAGAGAGCACAAAGTGATCAACAGAGTGAAATTATCTCAGAAGACAAACTGTGGCTTCAGAGAAGATGGATCTCTTGAATTAGTTGGGAGAGCACGTGTTGGAGAATGGATCTTCCAGAAGTGTTCTTATCCATGTGCATATTACGATATTAGCAAATGCAGCCAATATTCTTCCAGTACACATCAGATTATTGGAGGGCACTTGCCTAACAGTGCAAAGGGCAGTTCAGCCAGCCCTAGAACCAATAGGCATGCTTGAATGAGCTCCACTCAGAATTTCCCTATATGGGAAGATGTGCTTCTGAGAGAACTTGAGTTCAAAAAAGTTCTGAGAGGTGATAGCTTCAGTGTCTTCCATGGGAGAGATTGAATTCAGCCTCCACAGGTGATGTCTGTCTCCTTGATTATACAGTAACAATGTTTTAATTAGGTAGGGTGTCTATATTCACAAAGTTTGGTCAAGTCCATCAACTCATCTGTTTTGCTGTATTTTGCTTTAACTACCTGTTGATTGCCCAAACAGCAGGTTGGTATGCTATGGAGAGGGATGTGCTAACATGTAGGCTCACTGTGTTTTTTATTATTATTTCTAGAAAGAAATTCGGTGTTGAAATGATCTAAAGATAACTTGAGGGGAGCTGAAGAGATGGCTCTGTAAGGCCCTTGCTGAACATGAATAAGGATCTGAGTTTGATCCCCATGTGGCTTCATGGCCCACACTTGTAAATCTAGTGCTTGGGAGGTAGAGTCAGGCAGATCCCCAGGGCTTAGCAGCCAGTTAGCCCCCAGCCTGCTTAGAGAGCTCCGAGGCTAGTAAGAGACCCTATCTCAAAATCAGGGTGGCTGGGACCTGAGGAGTGACACCTGAGGTTAGCCTCTGGCTTTCACATGCATGCACGCACATGAACACACATACCTGCACACCCAAGTGTGCCCATGCCCCCCCCCCAGACACACACATACGGAGGGAGAGAGAGATATGGGGGATATAAAAAGTTGGGGTATATGAGACTTATTTAATCCTCAAAGGCTATAAAACCTCTATAGGCTATCAGAGGAAAAGAAAACACTTGATAATATAAACAAGAAATCTTAATTGATTTCTAAGAACAAAGGTAAGAAGCAATGTGGAATGATTAGGGAATTCTTTATTGTATCTATTTTAGGTTTGTGTGTTTTAGGAATGCTGGAGCTCAAACCCTGGGCCTCCTGAATGCCAGACAAGTACTCTATCCCTGACCTACAGTCCCAGCCCTGGCTCATTTCTATGACTTTCTCTCCCCACAAATGGAAATGATTGATGTTTACTGTACACTCACAATTGCAGAAAATAACGGACGTGGGTTAAAAAAATAGCAAGGGTCCTGGAGTTGGCCTCTGAACCGTGTATGCTCTGTCTCTCTAAAACTGCATCTTTCTCCAGTTTACAAGAAAAAAATTCATATACTCACCATAATAAGAGACTAATAGCTATGTCGGCAAACCCCTCAACTATAAAAGCTCCTAAGTGGAGTTTAAAACAGCGGGGAGCATTTGTCTACACGTTTCCCATTACTGCTTTGAATTGTATGAGATGAGATTATATGGCATATTTTAACATTAGGTGTCAAAAGAAGGCATAAAACTCTTAAAATATATAAGGCTCTAAACTTATATTTAGATATTTCACTATATAAAAAGACAAGCTTGTAGAAGGAAATGAATAGAAGGGATGTGCTTAGGCAATTTTAGGAGTTAAATCAAAGAAGTGGGGGCGGGGGCTGCTGGAGGTGGTGTCTGTATCCAGGAAGAAGACATGAAGATATATCAGCCCAGGAAAGGGCCATGTGGGCCTCTGATGTGTGGTGGATTGAAGAGAGTCAGATAACTATACGTAGCATGTTGCTACATCACTGTTTGTTGATTCTCCCCACAAACACTCCTGGACTACTGTGTGTGTGTGTGGGGGGGGTGCCCTGTGTAATCAAAGATAACAATCTGTCTTTTCTCTGTCCATTGCATTTCTGTAACTTAAGCTACTTGTGTTACACAGACCCAAATACCAACCTGGAAGTTTATTCGTGTTCCATACACTTCACCAAATTATAACTGTTGTTTCATTACCCCAAGAGTGATGTCTTCGTCCTTGTTCTCTCTTTGTAGTACGAGAAGGGAAGACACCCAGCATCATGCACCACAGAGCTCCAGGGCAACTTTCACATGGTAGTATAAATGAATCCTCAGGATGATGCACCTCTCAAAATGGCTCCCACTGTGTAAATGGAGACTCCCAGGAATGAACGAAATTCTCTCTCTGCGTTGGCTTTCCCTCCAGGGAGCCTCTGTCTCAGGCTCCCATACTAGGTTCCCAGTGCAGGCCTCTAACGGGACAGACTAGAGCTGAAATTCTGAAAGGCCCCAGTGTGAGTCAGGCATCCACCATCAGGTCCAGTTAGCTACGGCTACAGAAGTGGCGTGGTCCTGTTTGTTTAGCTGTAGACAGACTCTCCAAGAAAACAGTCTGATTAGCCAGGCATCATGACTGCCAAGCTAGCTGGGCATGCATGGTCAATGCCAGATTCGTCCAGCACAGCACATACTCTGTAAGAATTTTCCCCCATTTTTGCTAATCGCAGAAAGGAAGAAGCCCAGTGTTACCACACCACAGAGTTCCAGAGGCAAAATTCACTTCATAGTATAAAATTCACTTTATAGTATAAGCGAGTCCCCAAGTAATACACGTCTGTATCAGCAGTCTTTAGAAGACTGTGACAGAGTCTAGAGTTTCCTCAACATCACTACAGAGAGTGCAGGAAAGGGGAGATAGAGGAAAAAAAGACAGGGCAGAAAAAATATGTATAAAATTATATAAATGGATAAAGTCATATTGATCACCACAGTGAGTGGTAACATGGCTTCTGTTGTGACAGAAGGAAAAGACACAGAGGAGGCACTGAGTGGCCCTTAAACCTGCCCATAAGTGGCATTCATCATTTTCACCAGCACTGCACTGGGTAAGCAAGTCCCAAAGCCATGAGATTAAGGTGATCCTCAGACAGGAAAGGGCTTGACTTGCAAGCATGAGTTTCTGTGTTCAATCCCTCAGAACCTACTGTTAAGGTAAAAACAAAAACACCCCACTCTATGCCTGATGTGTGTTTAGAACCTCAACACTGGAAAGATGGAGACAGGAGGGTCCCTGGGGCTCACTGACCAGCCAGCCTAGCCTCCTTGCTGAGCTCCAGACTAATGAGAGATCCTGCCTCAAAAAATAACATAGGGCTGGTGGTGGCGGCAGCGCACGCCTGTAATCCCAGCACTTGGGAGGCAGAGGCAGGTGGATCTTTGTGAGTTCGAGGCCAGCCTGGGCTACAGAGTGAGTTCTAGGAAAGGCGCAAAGCTACACAGAGAAACCGTGTCTTGAAAAACCAAATAAATAAATAAATAAATAAACAAACAAACAAACAAATAAATAAAGTAACATAGGTGGCACCTAAGAATGACAGCTGAGAACATCCTCTTGAAATGCATATGGTAGTGTGTATGTGCACACACCCACACACGTATATACCTGCAAACATATACATAGAATTTTTTCCCACTATATGTAAGTCATTGACTAGGAGTTCTTAATTATACGTAATAGTGGGTGTGCCTTTGTGTAGTAAATTTACTTCTCTTAAAAAAAAAAAAAGTTACTGCCCCTCCTTGTGAGTGGATTGTGACACCATGACAGTCACACATGGCTGTTTTAGTCAATATTCTATGGCTGTGAAGAGACACTATGACCAAGGTAACTCTTAAAAAATAAAACATTTAACTGGGACCTGCTTACAGATTCAGAGGCTTAGTCTGTCATCATCACAGCAGGCAGGCATGGTGCTGGAGAAGTAGCTGAGATACATCCTAATCCATCCTAATCCATAGGTGAGAGAGAGAAACTGGCCCTGGTATGGGCTTTTGAAACTTCAAAGCCCACCCCCAGTGGCACACTTCCTTCGACAAGGCCACACCTCCTAATCCTTCTTATCCTTTCAAGCAGTGCCACTCTGGAGACTAAGCATTTATATATGAGCCTTTGGGGACCATTCATATTCAAACTACTACACGGCTATACTGGGTAGTTTTATGTCAACTTAACACAAGCTAGAGTTATCAGAGTGGAAGGAACCTCACTTGAGAAAGACCCATAAGATCTGGCTGTTGGCTAGCCTGTAGGGCTTTTTCTTAATTAGATATTGAAAGAGGAAAGCCCAGCCCATGATGAATAGTGCCATCCCTGGGCTGGAGGTCCTGGGTTCTATAAGAAAGTAGACTGAGCAAGGTAGTAATCATTCTTAGGTGACGCCCATGAAAGGTTTGTTTGACCCCCAAATGGGTCACAATCCACAGGTTGAGAAACACTGCTTTGGAACCTGTTTCAGTGCCTGATTCAGTGGTTCACAATCTGTGGGTCGTGTCCCTTTTGTGGGTCATACATCAGATATTCTACACATCAGATATTTACATTATGGTTCATAACAGTAGCGAAATTAGTTATGAAGTAGCAAGAAAAATAATTTTATGGTTGTGGGCTCACACAACGCAAGGAGCTATATTTAAGGGTCACAATACTAGGTAGGTTGAGAACCACTGATCTAATGAATTAGGGCTCAGTAGCTATTTGGTAAAGGTCTAGGAACAAATTTCATGAAGCAAATAGTGTACCATAAGAAAGTTATGCTTGTGTTCAAATATAACTGATAAAGTATGCGTGTATGTGTTTGTATGTGTGTGTGTGCATATAAGTATGGATATGTCTTTGTGTATGGGGGGATATGTAGTGTAGGCCAGTGGCTAATGACTTGTCTTCTTTTCTTGCTGCCTAATTTCTTTTTTAAGACAGGGTCTTTCCTTGAACCTACATCAAAACTAGCTGGTGGGTGAGCTCCTGGGATGGTCATGTCTATGCCTCCACAGTGCTGGGATTATAGGCATGTGCCACCATGACTGGTTTTTTACATGGTCACTGGGAGTTTGAACTCAGGCTCTTGTGTTCATAGCAAACACTTTACTGACAAAGCCAGAGCCATCCCCCTAGCCTCAGCTCCCCACCCCCAATAGTCTTATTATGTAGCTTCAAATAAGCAGTCCTCCTCTAGCCCTGCCTTCTGAGTGATGGGATTACAGGTGTGTGCCACCACTCCCAAGGTATACTTTAAAACAAAACAAAACATCTAAAACCTACTACATTGGGGGATTTTTTAGATATTCATTGTGAGTTTTCAGAAAAATAAATATTGTAAAGTACAATTTAATGGTTATGTTTAATGACTAGATATAAGTCTAGCTTCAAAAGCAAATTGCCTGTGTTTAATCCTAGGACTTCTACTGGCCTGTTTTGGTGTGTGTGTGTGTGTTTTTGTATGATGTGTGCATGTATGTACAAATGTGTGTTGGTGGTGTGTGTGTGTACTTGTGTGTATATATGTGTGTTATTTGTGTGTATATGTAGCCTTGACACAAACATGTGCATAAGTTTCTGCATCTGAAAACAAAGACATCTGTGGTGATATTGTGTTCCCCAAAATATTGTGCACCCTAATAAGCTTATCTGGGGGTCAGAGAGCAGAACACACACTAGATACAGAGGCCAGAAAATGGTGGCACACACACCTTTAATCCTAGCATTCCAGAGGCAGAGATCCACCAGATGTCTGTGAGTTCAAAGCCACACTGGAAACAGCCAGGCATGGTGACTCATACCTTTAATCTCAGGAAGTGATGGCAGAAAGCAGAAAGGAATATAAGGCATGAGGACCAGGAACTAGAGCTGGTTAAGCTTTTAGGTTTTTGAGCAGCAGTTCAGCTGAGATCTATTTGGATGAGGACTCAGAGGCTTCCAGTCTGAGGAAACAGGATCAGCTGAGGAATTGGCAAGGTGAAGTAGCTGTGGCTGGTTCTCTCTGATCTTTCAGTGATCACCCCAATACCTGACTCTGGGTTTGTTTTTATTAATAAGCATTTAAGATTCGTGCTACAGATATCCATACCCCTAGTATGTAGACCTGTTGAGACTTGTAAGTGACATAGTTGAAGGGCCTAGTACATAGCTTGACAGACAGGGATGAACAAACACTAGCTATCTCCCTGCCATTACTGCATCATCACTTCCTGGACAGATTGGCATTGTGTTAGGTAAGCTGTTTTTGACTGTCAGGTACCAAGACAGCCCACCCTATGTGGCACAAACCATGGGACAATGTATTGTCTTACATAGGAAAGTCACACTTTTAGCAGTTGACTCCATGCAGCGCCTGGCTCTCTGCATGCCTCGGCTCCTCCTTCCTCCAGAGAGCTGAAGCCCAGTTCTGTTGCATGGTGCTTCATGACTGCAAGGGTTGGGTGCCATTGGCAAACGGAGCTGTATGGTTCTTTGTCCTCAAGCACCTGGTGAGAGAGAAAAGCCACACCCTTATGCATAAATGATAACCCGTCCCCTTCATTCTGGTTATGCCAACCTTAGACACATGGCCAGTGGGTCATGAGGAGAAGGAAAGTGGCATGAACTGATTGGCTTGGATTCCTCAGAATCCAATCTGAGAGTCTAATTTTGAGGAACATTTCCCCAAACTGTGAAACTTCAGAGACAGTGGCTGCTTAATTAAAATCTGAGTTCCCTTGGGAAAAAAGTAAAGAAGAATGGAGGCTGACTGGGACTCAGCTCTGTTCACCACAGATACTGTTATTCTTGGGGAATAGAGCAATGTCTCTTCATGAGGAGGAGGAGGGGTCCCAACACACTGTACTGTGCCACTGTGGTGGGAAATAGATTGACAAAAATAAAGAGTGAACTAAGGATATGTGTATGTTTTATATATTTCCAGCTAAGATTTGTGAAAGGTCGCTTTGTGCCTCCAAAGCGAAGCCCTTTTGTGCAACTACTCACAGCCTTCACAATATCATTCTTCATTCATTAGCAGAAGTCGATATCTACCTCTGCTTATTAGTTTTCTTCAACTTGACACAAAGTACAGGTATCAGGGAAGAGGGAACCTCAGTTGAGGAATTGTCTCCATCAGATTGCCCGTAGACATGTCTGTGGGACATTTTCTCAATTGCTAATTGCTGTGGGAGGGCCCAGCCCACTGTGAGCGGTGCCACCCCTGGGTAGCTGGGCCAGGGTTGTAAAACAAACAAACAAACAAACAAAACAAAAAAACAAAAAACAGCTGAGTAAGCCAGAGAAAGCACACCAGAAAGCAGCACTCTTCCGAGGCCTCTGCTTCAGTTCCTGTCTCCAGGTTCCTGCCATGAATTCCTGCCCTGACTTCCCTCGGTGAAGGACTGTGATTTGGACACATTAACCAAATAAACCCTTTCCTCCCCACATTGGTTTTGGTCAGCATTTTATTGCAGCAATTACGAAGCAAACCAGCACACTACCATGCTTCAGCCTCGGTCTCATTACTGGGAATTCAGCAACCGTAAAATAACTCAAGACTCCTTGTCCTTGTGAAAACTCTGTTCTCTAGTTAAGACACTGAAGCTAATGGGATTGGTGAAGCTGTGGGGTGGGTTTGAGCTTAGATATGGCAGAATTGAGATTTGGATACTGAAAATTCAGCTCTGAAGCCAAGAATGGGTCATAACAGGAAGTCATGACTGTGAGATGCTCACCCAATCACAGGCTCCTTTCTTTCCAGCTTCCACTTTATGGTAGGGAACAGGTTCACAAGCATCTGGATGAGGCATTGCCCAGAGGTCAGATGCTGTCTTCACAGTCAGCTCACTCATGAGAGCTCTAGGGAGGGTAGAGGACAGAGAACAAGACTTGGGAGGTTCTCGCAAGCCAAGGGTGTGTCAGGCCACCTCTATGAATGAGAGGGCCCAGGAAAGACTCACGGGAACCTGTCTTTCCTCCTCCACTTCCAGCTGTTATTTAGTCACTTATACTCATGTTGCCTACTACGGGCACTAGTGTGGAGAGTCTATCAAATTGGAAGCCTTCCAGACTTCTGAGCAGTAATCTAAACAAATTGAAAACGAATGCACATTCAACAGGTGGGTCTCTCAAATTATGATTTTCTTATATCACATTTAATGCTTTAATACCCAAATTAAGCTATTTTAGTTTTAAACTGCACCACATAAACTCATACTTGAAAAGATAATTCACTTTACTTGTTCCCCCAGACACAGGAAGATGATTGTCTTCAAATATATCTTCCCATTTGGAACTTCCCGTTGGAACTATTTGTTTAGTCCAGGTTCTTTTTTGTTGTTGTTGTTTTGTTTTGTTTTTGTTTTTAAGACCTGAGGTCTCATTATATTGCCCAACCTGGCCTCTAACCGCAGAGCTCTAAAGAGCATCTTGCTCCCTGAGTAGCTGGAACTCTATGCAACTTCCACTTTGCCCAGCTACGTTCATTTCTTTTGAACAAAGTTGCAAGTTTGACCCTTACCCATATGCTGGTGTTAGGTCTGTCCCTCAGAAGAGATGCTGAAATGAATTCTCATCAGAATGGTGTCAGAGGGCTGTCTTCCTGGGAGATGCTAGCAGGGAAGTAGAGGACGGTATGCAGGGCAGAGCAGGGGGAAGGAGGCATCCTAGAAGTGGAGATCTCAGGCTATGAGGAAACATACATGTGGGACAAAGTCAGCCATCTTCAGCTGGCCTCTAAGTGAGGAGCAAAGCTCCCGGCTACTAACGCCACAGGAAGTTGGGTTGTTTTTCTGAGCAGAAGTTTATCCTAACTGGCTCCAAAGCCAGGAGGAAAGGATTGGCCTAGAGAGGACACAACATACTTCAACAGCACCAGACTTAGTAGCAAAAGGAAGTCAAAAATTCAAGGCAAGCATGAATTACACTCACTTTCTTCTGTACAGAGACAGAGGGCATGTAACGCTTTTGTTGTGGACATGCTTAGTTGTTTTGGGGGAGTCTTCACCTATAGAAACTTGGGTTTGTTGACTTCAGGGCCAGCTAACACTGTCTGTGGTATAGTCCTGATCAGTGTAGGACATTTAGACACATCATTAGGCTCTACCTGATATAACAAAACATGTCTCTAGATAATTGCCGAAAAGCTTCTAAAGGGTAATTCTACTCCCAGTTGTAATCTGAGATTTTTATGCTTCAAAAATCTGTTTGAACACTTGTAATATTAGAGAAGATTTTGAGAGAAGTTGGTCAAAGAAAATGAATTTTGAGTTATACAAGGTGTCTGTTGCCTAACAGATATCTGTGGTTAACAACAAACTATTGTGTTTTGTTTATTTTTGTTGTTTTTGTTTTATTTATTGGTTTTTTTTTGTTTTTTTTATGGAGAGGGTCCCCGTTTTATCCAGGCTCACCTCAAATCCTTGGACTCCAGTGACCTTCCTACCTCAGCTTCCTGGATAGCCACCGTGCCTGGTTATAAGGTGCTGTTGTCACTGAAAGTGGGTTTGAAGTGTCCCCAATACCCAATACCATATGGAGGCACCACATGTAAATCAGTTCACTTTAGCCATAACAAATACTTTTCAGTTGAACATATAATATATAACAAATACGTATAGTTTAATTGGCTTTATTTGACAATAGAATAAATAAAAGAATTTTAGAATGACAAGAAATTAGCAGCAAGCTATTTCTCTCTGAACTGTGGTTCAATTATCATAAAGAATATATGGCAACAAGGAAAAATAAATCCCACATCATTTCTTAATATCTACAAACTTTGCAATTAATAAATTACACCAAGGTTTTAAGAAATCTGGGGGGTTCTCTTGGTCCTATATGTTCACCTTACTTTAAGTGAACATTGAAAGCCAAGCATGAAATCATGAAAACAGGAAGATGATGAGGATGGAGACAGTGAAGAGGACAAATCCTAGAACAAGTGGGGTAGCCTGGGCTCGGTGGCTTGGGCAGGGCCATTCTCACTATGAGCCAGTCAGGTTCAGAACTCTGAATGGTGATGCTTATGGAGGATAGCTTGGAGGTTCTTTCTCCTTTAAAATGAAAATTAGCCTGTGATTCACTGCAAAAAAAAAAAAAAAAATACTGAGTTACTTTGGACCCTTGATGATTCAGTCCATGAAAATATGACTTTTAATATATGCAAATTTGAGGGAAAACAGATCTATAGAAAGGGTCAAGCTATGGTTTCCCTTCCAAAGGTCCTATTGAAGAATATAATCATTTTAAGGTTTAAAAAAATTGGCATTTATACATTCATACACACACACATACACACACACACACACACACACACACACACACTGAAATTATACAAATTGTGCTAGTGTTGATTCAAGGGCAGGACATCTTCTGGATACATTTAATATCACATTCACATATTCCTTAATGACTGACCTGGCCATAGCAAAGAATTTGCCAAGAAAAGTCCAGAAATGATGTAGTGAATTTGCAGAGGGGAAGGAGAGAAGGAGGAAAAGAAGGGAGGAGAGGAGGAAAGGAGAGTGAGTGTGTGTGTGTGTGTTTCCATGACTTCTAATAAAAGCATAGAGAGAATGTGAAAAACAAAAAGTAGTTTGCACTGGCAAACAAAACCAACTGCTCTATAAATATTTCATAATTTCAGCCCCATAAGGTCTCATTGTCTGGTGGGCATCTTTATTATGAGTAATCGTGGGTTGTTCTTTGTTCATTTCAGGCTTTTTCTGTCATTTGGTCTCTGAAGTAGCACCCACTAATTTCATTCCCATTTACCTCATCCTGGTATAGAGAGAATATATGTAGTCAGCTAAGAGGCTGGATTTGTAACTGTACAATTTAAACATACAAAGTCCATTTTTAGAGGCAGAGCGTGGTGGATGGAAACTAAAACCCGGGAGAACCAGGGTTTTACAAGGCTCTTTGCAAAAGAGAACAGCTCTTGCTGAAAATGTCCCTGCTTCCCAGGGAAAGTGAGAAGTCTCCGGTTTGAACTTGCTTTGCTCCCTCCTAGTTCCAGCTGGAGTCTGTCTTTGTAATGCTGGGAGGTGATGAGGTCATCAATGCCCTTCTCACGGAACAGAGAAATTGCTGCAGAGTGGTCCATGGTAAAGCCAGGCTGTCCTTTTTGGCTTGTCTCTGGCTCACTTGCCCTTTCCACTTTCATCTATGACTGAAGAAGTTTAAGATCTTCCAAAACCTTGGTATCACGTTCTCTCTCTCTCTCTCTCTCTCTCTCTCTCTCTCTCTATATATATATATATATATATATATATATATATATATATATATGTGTGTGTGTGTGTGTGTGTGTGTGTGTGTGTGTGTGTGTGTGTGTAGGAGAATGCACATGTGTTAGCCTCAGGTATCATTCTGCATAATGTGTTGATCTTATTGTTTTTAGGCAAAGTCTCTCACTAGGAACTGGGATTTGCTGATTAATCTATATTTGCTGGCCAAGATCCCCCAAGATCCATCTGTTTTGGCCTCCCCATCCTTGAGATTCCATGCGTACACCACCAGGCCTGGCTTTTTAAGTGGGTTCTGGGTTTTGAACTAAGGTCCTCATGCTTGTCAGATAAACACTTTACCAGATGAGCCATCCCGCCAGCCCCAGACTATGTTCTTAGACTTTCCCACCTCTGAAATGGTGAAATCAGACAATTTTCTTAGTTTTACAAGTTAACCCATCTCAGGTACTCTGGTAGAGCAATGGAGACAGGTAGGTAGCTATGCTTGTTGAGGCTGGAGAACAAGAATGGCTGACTGGTAGCTGGGAAGCATGGGCAGAGTAACCCTGCTTTGCTTGGAAGTGGGGGGCTAAGCTATCACCTTGGTCTGAAGACCATCTGCCCCTTGTCCCTTTGTCAATAGCACCATCTAATCAGATATCAGATTTCATCCCCGTGGCTAAAGTAGTTGTTTCAGCCATAAATGCCTAATCCAAAAATGGTCCACAGAGACTTAATGCCCGGACATCTGCTGGAATTACTGTGGGAAAGGAAGAGAAATTGGATTCTTTAACATACACACACATACACATGCTTGAGTGAGCCGCACATGCACACACACACACACACACACACACACACACACACACACACACAAGGAGAGAAAGAGAGAAGAAATGTGAAATGGGAAGCAGACTGTCTCCCTCGGAGTGACTATGAACCACCATATGTAAACAGCCTGACCCAGGAGACCAACCTTTCAGAAGTCACACTAGAAGAGCAGGCTGTGCCTACCACTGTTCTTTTAGTTGCTAGAGAGCAGTCATGCCCTGATATCCATGTGAGCTTGGTTATAGTACCCCTGAAGACACTCAAATCCATGGATACCCAACCCCTTGTATAATATGCAGTAGAGAATTTACATACAGCTGTGTGAATGTTGTTATTTTGTATTCTGTAGGAAATAATGATGAGGAAAAAAATGTCTGCACATTTTCAGGGCTGGTGTGACTCATTTCCCCAATATTGTCCATCTCAGGTCTGTAGATGCAGAACCAGCACATAGAGACTTCCAAGCACAGCTACAAGCTTGCCCTTCACTCAAGCTATTTGAGTGGGGTTTCCATTTCAATGGAAACATTCCTTAGGAATTCAGTACATCCAAGTTTGGTTCTTTAAAACCTGGGGAAGGGGAAAGGTCCTGAGATGTTTGTGCCTTGGCAGGAAGATGAATTGTAAAATGTTCAGGGATCTGTATGTATCTAGGACAACTGGGAAAGACAGGTGCTTGGGTGGTTAACACACTAGGAAACAATCATAAAAGGGCTGAGATCGGGGCTAGGAACAAGATATATTTGGAGAGGGGACCATGTGGATTTCCGAGACCCTATAGATTCAGATGCTGAAGCAAGGCTGGTTACATGATCTCTTACTTGTTATTTCCTTGAGTAAACACATATGTCCTTTCTGTGTAGATTATATAGTGCACAATTTCTCAGGGTAGGAAGAGGCTGGGCAACAGCAACCAAACTTGACCTATACACAAAGAACATGTCCCAGTGTTCTGCAGCACAGTGAATAAAGGTAACAACTACACATCAAAGAATCTAGAAGAGTAGATTTCAAGGGTTCCTATTACCAAGAAGTGGTGAGCCTTTACGGAGATGGAAATGCTTATCATCTTCATTTGCTCACTACATGCTGCAAACATCTACGGAAACATTGCACTATATAGCCCTTCCTGTACATTTATTTTGTGCTGACTTTTTTTTAAATGAAAACTTGCAAAAAGACCACAGAGCCCATAAATGGGACAATAGCAGCATTTGTCATACAAGGTTGATGAAGTGAGGTGAAATGTAACAATTTTCCGTCAAGTGTCAAGTGCTCCATCATGTTGGTACAGTTGACAATGGGGGTGTGGGGAGGATTATATAAGATGATGCATATTAACCATTCCACATGATTTCTAGCATGCAGAGGGTGCTTGTTTTGGACTGGGAATGTATTGCAGTTGGTAGAATGCTTGCCCAGTATGCAGAAAGCCCCAATTCCTATCCTGGCATAAACCAAACATGGTGGCACACATCTGTAATCCCAATACTCAGAAGTAGAGATAGAAAGATTGAGTCATCCTCAGCTATATACTGAGCTCAAGGTCTGCCTGAGCTACATGAGACCCTGTCTCTCTGAGAAGAAGGAGAAGAGGAGGAGGAGAAGGAAGATAACACTTTAATCGGAAGTGGCTAACATGCTTTGGCCCGCAGATCTTCCAGGAAGCAGCTCATGACAGTTACTTTTGGACTAAAGCCTTTTGACTCCCACCATTCAGACTGTTTTCGGTGTCATGTAGCAAGGAAAACTGTCCTGTTCTACACACCCCAATCAACGCATCTCCAGACTCCTCCCTGCCCCATACTCCTCTATCTCCAGCTGTTACAAGGAGTCTATTAACTATTAAACCGATCGAGAAAGAAGCGGGAGAGTGCTCTAGAGCACCTTGAAAGTAAGATGGCCACGGGCTCTGACATACCTTTCTATGGCAAGTCACATGTGGAGGCTCAGAAACATCTAGAAAGTGAGCAAATGGCTCTAAGCTTTGTGGAGACACGTTTGAAGATGGAGTGTATGGAACACCCACACCATACTGCTGTTTCTTACTTCTAGTTATTGACCACCCAAGCATTATGACAGTGTTATAGATCTACGGAGAAACTGTAATAGCTAGATGCTTGGCATCAGAGCACACTAGGGTTAGATCTAGCTTCTCTCCTTAGCAGTTACTCTAGCTCAAGATGACATGGCTGATCTTTCCAAATTCCACTTTATTCTTCTGTAACAGGCGCTCAAGAGCTCTACCCAGAGGGTCCCCGGGGTGTTATAGAAGATTTACTGAGTGCTTATTGTATGCAAAGCATTGGAGACAGCTTTGTACTTTAGAAATGAAGATACTACAGTTGGTTTGTGTCCTAAAAAAAGAAAAGGAAAGTGAAAAAAACCAAACCTGAGACAGGGTTTTGCTATGTAACCCAGTTCCCTGGCAAATCTGCCTCGGCCTCCTGAGTGCTGAGATTAGGGACAGGAGCCACCAACCTGGCTCTGAAAGTTTTCAGCCTAGTATTTCATGTGTGTGTGTGTGTGTGTGTGTGTGTGTGTGTGTGTGTGTGTGTGTGTGTGATTACTTCTTCCGAGTCCTTTCTATCTTGAAAGGTTGCTAAATGAGGTTTATTTCAGTGTAATAGCTAGTTCATGTTGACCTGAAAGGATGATAAAGTAATTACCCAGCCATGGTTTTTAATCCTAAGAAAATACCTTTCTTATGTGAGACTTCTTTTTCCATCTGGAAATTTACCAAATATGCCACATATTTGCATAATAATCTCTCCTTTGAATGAAGACCTCAGTACATGCTGCACAAGCTTTTGCCTTCGAGCCCATCTTCAATAGAAAAAAAAGGGCAGAGAAGGGCCAGCGCTATAATGAATACAACTAAATTTTTTAGAAGTGAGTGTTCCTTGGTGACCCTTCATGTTATCTCAAAGTCATTGTGTACTAATTGTTTTAAGAAAACTCATTCTCCTGGATTAATATTTCAACTGTTTAAAAATAGATAAACTTTACTGTACATTACCACTTGAATGGAGCAAATGATTTTTAGTGCCTCTGTAGACAATTGGCTTTCAAATTGAATCTTGGTGATTTATTTTTTAAAATAAAGAGAAAATCATCATCATTGAACTGGATTAAAATAGACATCTTAGTTAGAATTATAAAAGCCATTCCTTTTTTGTGTCACGTTCAAAACACGGTTATTATTTTAGAAAGATAGCGGGATGATATTATGGGCTTAACAAGAGGAGCCATGTGGAATAGCTCCTCAATAAAGGATAAAGGCAAAGCAAAAAGGAGAATATCCATTTTACTTTTTGGAACAGATCTAAATGAAAAGTCATTTACACAAGGACAAATAAAACCCAGTGATGACATTTCCAGCCCCCCATTATGCTCTCATAATAAGCCATAAGAAAAAAACGCATACAAAGGAAGTCCTCCACAAAGCCAGAACCACTTTTGAGAGCAGAGCCACGTGAGGAACAGCCTGGACTTTCTCATCTAGATGTTTTCTTCTGTGGTGCAGGAAATGCCTGAGGCTTTCAAGATGGAGAACAGGGCATGCATTTCTTGATCTTTCTTTTCAAACTCCACCCATGTTGATTAAGCACCTACTGTGTGCCAGATCATCGAAATCAGTTACAGTTAATATGCAAGACATCAAGCCATAAGACAGAACTTTGGGCAATATCCCAAACGTCAGAAAGAATGTGGGTTGGAGCCTCCAAAGTACATCCCACGTGAGGCTCAGCTAAGAAGATGGTGGCAAAAATGCAGGAAGAGGCAGTATAGAAACTCTAGGCTCTTTTTTATACATATATATTTTTGATTGTGAGCCTAGCCTTCAATGGCTGAAACATCACTCCAGCCCTCTAGGCTTTTCTTGAACACATACACCCAGAGGCAGCAGAGCTGGGGAAATAGCTCCGTCCTAAGCACAGTAAGCTGAGTTTGCTCACTAGAACCCATGTAAAATTAAACCAGACTGGAGGGTGGTATGCACGGAGCATCCCAGCACCGAGGCAGAGACAGGCAGATCTCTGGGGCTCACTGGCCAACCAGCCTAGCTTACTTGGTGAGTCTCAGGCCTAGTGAAAGACCCAGTCTCACCAAGCAAGGTGGAAGGTACTTGAAGAACGGCAGCTGAGGCTGGCCTCTGGCCTCTACATGTACATCCACACCACCCCCTACACACACACACACACACACACACACACACACACACACACGCATACAACCAGAGGTCAGCCAGCTTTCTCTCAGGAACAGAGAATAAATATTTTATTTTGGCTCTTCGGGTCCTATGGTCTCACAAGTACTCAGTAAGAAGCAGCCACAGGCAATGCAGAAACATGCGTGGCTGGGTCGTGGTAAAACTTAAAACAAAACGGAAAAAAAAAAAAAAAAAACCCAGACAGATAGACAAACGACAACAACAACAGACAATAGATCACAGTTTTCCAACTTGCTACCTAAATCTTAGTCACTGTGGCTACATTATGTGAAATGGGAATTTTGAAAAGTCCAACAAACCACTGCTTAGCCATGTCTGTTTGTAGCACAGCCGCTCCCCTCACCCCGCCTGCTTGAGCGCCTTTGCCCACACCCATGTGAGTGCCAGCATCCCACCTCATCCTCTCGCCCACCCCCCACCCTTCAGCCAGTTCACACAGTGAATCCTGAGAACCCTCCTCCCTTCATACTCTATTCCTGCACCCCTTTCTCTGGACGGCCAACAAGGTTTCTGCACCTCTCTCCTGTCAGGACATGGGTTGATGACTACTCTCAGTCATCCTGGTCAGCAAATAATGTACTGAGCCACCAAGTGCTTTACTCAATGCTTAGTCTATAGTTCACGCTTAGTAAGTACCTGTTGAGTGAGTGGGTGAATGATGGCTTACTACTACTTAAAAGGAAACATTCCCAGCTTGCACAGTGGTACTCTTTCACACTGTGTCACTTGAAGGATGGAACAAGGAAAAAAATACATAAACCCGTTATCTTTTGTGGTGAGAATTACTAGGATTGGTCAAAGTGCACTGAACTCATTAAGGAGTTCAAGCCACCAAAGGCCCCTTTCCTGTAGAATCTGGCACTGCTCACCAGGTCTCTGGATCTCAGCACAAACCACATTGCTACTGCTATCCTTAGCAAAGTGAACTGGCATGTGACCTGTTTCAGTCACCACACAGTCAGACTTGAGTTCCAGGCAGAGGCAGAAGAAAGCCGATGTGCAACCATCCTGCCCCACCCAGCCTGTTAGTTTCCCAGAGGTGTTGGGAGAAGTGAGCAGAACTGGGTGGCTTCGTACATCAGACATTATTTTCTTCTAGTTCTGGAGGTGAGAAGTTCAACATCAAGGTGTCAGAGAGCCTTCTCTTTGTGAAGCCTTCTGGGAAGATGCTCTTCCCAACTCTTCTGGGTTCTGGGAGCTAGCTATCTGGGAGGAGGGCCGACAGATGTGTTACCTGTCTCTGTATGAAGTGTCTTGTTCCTATTACAAAAGCCAGGGAGATAGCTTGGTCAGCAAAGTGCTTGCCTCACAAGCATGATGTCCTGAGGTCACTTTCCAGGACCCATATAAACAGGCACGTGTAGTGACAAGAGTCTGTAATCCCAACCATGGTAACTTGGGAGGCTGAGGCAGGCAGAGACCTTGAGGCTCAGAGGCCAGCTAACATGACCTATGTGGAAAAGATCCAGTCTAGTGAAAGACCCTGTCCCAAACAAAAGGTGTTGGTAACCAAGTTTGCCCTCTGACCTGCACACATGCTCTGTGTGCATGGGCCCACACATACACAAATGCACACACACACACCCCACTTTTTTTTTTTTTTACAATGGTATCAATCCTTAGATCTAGGACATAGTCTCATCCAAGATAATTTCAAGTTTGGTTGATTGTATCCGCAAAGCTAACTACTTCCAAATAAAGTCACAGGTAACTGGGTCTAGAATTTTGACATAACTTTCTAGGTGATACTTAGTGTACCCCTAGACTGGAAATCATAAATCCGTTCAAATAAAGTCTCCCTCGGCTCAGGTCCCAGAGTGACTGTTGTGGGTCAAATGTGTGACAGCTGTAAGACAGTACACTTCTCTAGGGTCACCTCATTCCAGTCTCATATTTTCAGCGGACACAGCAGGTGAATCCCCTGCACCGGGTCTCTTTTCCTCTCAGCTTTTGCTGGCTGCATCCATGGTCCCTATAGGTGAAGTGCATCTGCACTGTACACCATTTGCTCGTAACCTGTCTCTGTTCCTGGTCATGGGATAGACTCCTGTTGCTCATCAATCATTTTCCAAGTGCTGGCTAATGCCACGTGCAAGAAGGATTTTCAGGAAAGTGAGCTCCCAGCCAGCAAGTGTATGTGATCTAATTAGGTGGGCAGGACAGAAAAAACAGCCCTATCAGTGGTCAATGAACCTATCAGGGAGAGCACACTCTAACATTTAATGAGAAGTCACTTTTGCATGCCTTCCAGTCTATCCCAGACTTGGTGCATAGCACTTTACAGGTGTTGCCTTTGAGCCCCATGGTGGCCAGACCCCAGAAAGGTGGTATTTTATACTCATTTCATAGGAACCAAAACAGACTTTAAAGGTTTGAAGGCTAGTCTACTTGCTACAAAAGACTCCAATCCAGGTCACTCTAACTCTCAAACAAGGGATTCTTCGGGCACTCTTGTATCACACTTTCAAATCTGCTGAGCAGTGGTGGCCTGTTAGGCTGCTAGTCTACACTCTGAACCCAGCAAGTCTAGACCTCATCCAGCAGTTTTTCCTGGCTAACTGGACCATATGACTGACCACACCAGCAGGCTGCAGTAACAAAACAGAACTTCAGTGTCACGGTTGCTCCATCACTGTCCTTATTTGTGGGGGGCTAATCTGAATTACATCTTTCCATTCTTAAGAATTAAAATCAGGGGGTTGGGGATTTAGCTCAGTGGTAGAATGCTTGCCTAGCAAGTGATAGGCCCTGAGTTCGGTCCTCAGCTCTGAGGTAAAAGAGAAAAAAAATTAAAATCAGAATTGTTCTGATAACTTGCCTGTGGGTCCAAAGAAGTTGTGCTGGCGAGTTTTCATTTATTTTCTCAAGTATTAAAACCATTAAAAAAGGTCTCCAAAGAGTTCTGGGTGTAGCCTTGTGGTAGAGGGCTTGCCCAGGGTGTCTGTGCCCTTGGTTCCAACCTCAGCACGGGAAAACAAGAGCCCCAAACCAACCTATTTTGAAGCATTTCCAACCTTGATTTAATAGTCTTGGAAGATGGTTTTTGCAAACAGACCTGTAAGCAGCCAGTCACAATGGAAGGCTAGCATTTTCCTGTGTAGACATGGCCTGGTTTCTATGCTTGGAGAAGTAGGGAATACCCAGTTGGCGTTCAGTAATAACAAATATGAAATCGGCCATTCAAGGGGGAAAAAAAGTGGCAGGAATGTTAAAGTCCATGTTGACTGGTTTTTACATTTCCCCCTGGGCTGCACGCCCATGCCTTGGTTGGCATGGAGACTGGAAAAGGAAACTTTCCACCAGTCTGTCACTTGCTACTGTTTCCACTTATTTTACTGTGAATCCACTTTTAACAGTTTTCTCAAAGTTAAAACTGAGTTTGATCCCGTTTGTGTTTCGGTCTCAGGATGCTTCTTGAACTCGAAAACATGGGTACAAAAGGCTTTAAAACTCAGCCAAAGATCTGGGGTTTGAAATACCCAGCTGTTTAACATTCAAATAATTCCCTGGCCCTTTGTTCAGTTTTTTTCCCTCTACATTTCGTCTGAATGCTTTGGCATGGGGGTGCCGGCAGTCTGAAAGTAACTGGCCCAGCTCTCCTTACTGTATTGATTAAAGAGGCTGAAAAGGCCCATCTGCCTTTCAGCAGTCTGTGCTCCTAAGGGACATGGGAAACTCTGAGGTCCCAAGTCCTCCAGGAGTAAGGTAGGCTCCCCTCAAACTCAGAACAATTAGTTGTTGTTGTTTTGTGAGACAGGGTTTTTCTGTGTAACAGTTCTTGCTGTCCTGGAACTTGCTTTATAGACCAGTCAGGCTGGCCTTGAACTCACAGAGATTCACCTGCCTCTGCCTCTCGAGTACTGGGATTATAGGGATGCACCACCACTCCCTGAACAAAACAAGTCAATTTGATCACCCTTGTAGAAGCAAGTAAGATGGGATTATCGGAGCCACAGAGGGACACAGAGAGGGCATAGTTGACTCTTGTCTCTTGTCTTGTGGCATGACTAGACAGACTCCAACAGACACACAATAGTTATTGACCTGAACCAAGGACTCGCGTATAAGACCTAGAGTTTCCTGGGTTGGGGAAGAGAACTGGGAGAGAGCCGCCTTCCCAGGGCCTCAAGCTGGCAGAACATGCTGGGAGTTCTCTTTTTTCCCTTTGGCAGCATCCTGTTCTGCCCGAAGCTGGCTGGAAGCTGCCGAGGGGAGGGAACGCACGTGAGGGAAATCAGGGCGGAGAGGGTCAGGAACAGATGTGGGCACCACCGGGGGAAGTCATTTCAAAAAAGTAAATGAGGCTTCCACAGCTGGAGAGGCAGCCGAGGCCCCCCCACTTCGCATGGGATGGGGAGTTGGGGTGTTCGTGGTGCTTTGTTTTTCCGCTTAACTACACCTTTGTTTTTTGGTTTGTGGTGGGTCCTCTCTAAGTTGTGCCACGGCAGGACAGAGACGCTGGCAGTACCTGGTACGCACGGAGCGCTCGCTGAAGACATGCTGAACAAATGTGTACGAATACAGGACAGTTGTGTCCGCCGCGCCCGGCACGTCGTGGGCACCCTCTGCACATCTGTATAGCAAATGATGTGCCTCCGAGAATGTGGGGGCTGAGCACGTGGAGCTCTGGAAAGCAGGACAGCGAAGGAGGAGGGTTTCTGAGACTACAAAAGCAACAGGAAGGCTGACTAGGGCTGGCGGCGCCCCGCGGGGGGCTCTGCCCGCGTGGCGCCTGTGCGCGTGGGGGCGCGGGGCACGTGCGCGTGTGCGCGTGGGGCGCGGGGTGTGTGTGCCCGCGCCGTGCCCCCCGCGTGCTACCGGGCGTGAGTCACCGCGGGGCTCGCCTTTATAACTGCCGCCAGGCTCGCGGCTCGGCAGAGCAGCCCGGCCACGCGTCCCCAACGTCCCCGATCGCGTGCCCCAACCGCCACCGTGTCCCCGGGGCGCCATGGGGGCCCCGCGCTGTGCCCCGCTACTGCTACTCCTGCTGCTGCCGCTGCTGCTCACGCCGCCCACCGGGGATGCCGCGGTCATCACCGGGGTAAGCTGCCCGCGCACCTGTCGCTCCCGGATCGCCCCCGGGACACCAGGCCCGGGGTGTGTAGGCACCAGGAAGGGTGTGTCCTGTGTGACAGTCTCATGGATCGTCCTTTGGCCACTTGGGAACGTGTCTTGCTCCCAAGGCAGGGGACAGTCAGGCGCATCTTGGAATTAAATTGCCTCAGCAGCGCCTTCCCTCCCTCTCCCTCCAGCACTCCTTGCGTTGGGTCTGCTGTTCTATTTAGCAGCTCCAAGAAGTTTCTTCCCCGGTGAGAAAGTTCTTTTCCAGGGGCTAGAAACCCTCACCTCAAAATCTGACCGCCCTTCCTTGAATTGCAAAAGAGCAAGACATACACCTCAAATTCCACAGCTCCCGGGTGGGCTTACCCTGTGAAGTACCTTGGGCCGTGGTCATGTGTGAGCTTTGGAAAGCAACTGTGGGCTCTTCTTACTGTGTTCTGGGGGCAGCTGCTCTTTTACATTTATGTTATTTTTTATTTTCCCCCTTCTTCATCGTGAAGTTCTCCTTACATAAACTATCAAGTTTGATTCCTGATACCTCACTCCCACGGCTTGGCGATGGAGCAGGCTGTCACTAGACATTGTTTAGACTCACAGAGAGCATCTCCATCACGTTTAGAAATAGCCCGTTTCTTCAACAATTTGAGTTTTCTTTTTGTCTATCTAAAGAATGAGTTCACAGCACAACACTTCGGAAGTCTGTTTTAAATAGCCCAGCTGAACCTTGGCTGTTGGCTGTTGTTTTACTCATTAAAGAAAAAGAAAGTTGCTAGCATATTTTTTCAGTAGATCTATTTATTTAAATCATTTTTAATATGTAAGAGTACGTTATTGGATTTTAATATAGATCTGTTTGGAACGATGACATACAGGCAATAAAATAACATGTCATTTAAAAGAAGGGTCATCGTGTTGAGTAAATGAAGACGGATGTTCTCTGAGTTTCCTAGTATACAGACTGCATTCTGAAAGCTCTGGGGCTATGACAGCATTGAGTTATGTCCCATAGATATTTGGTTTTATGCCTTGTGGTACTTATTAGAGCAGAGATTCTTAAAACCACTTACATAGCTTCAACCATAGCCAGTTGGTGTGCGTGAACAAAAGTCTCTACAGTGTCTTTGTAACACATGCGAATGGAAACATGATTGGGTGGGTTTTCCCTCCTTCCCCTGCTGGTTCATTCTAAGTGTTTCCTAATCCTCTAAGCCCCAAGGTTCCTGGGCAGTGCAAGTGGGTTTTGTTCCATTCACAGGAGGACACTTTGCAAGGCTCTGCAATGGGTTAAGAAGAATAAAGAGTACTAGGAAACAGCTGTCTAATTAAAAAGATATAAACTTATGCAATTCTCTGTAAATTTCCAACAACTGAAGCTTTTTGTTATGAAATGAAATTTTATCTCATTTCATGTTTACATGCTGGTGGGATTCGGGGGTGGGGAGAAGTGCTGGTACAGTCAGTTATGTGGACTCTGCTTTTTTGTTATTCTTCTTGTTAATTCAATGTTATGAAAAGAGTATTGGAAAAAATTTTCTCTAAAGTAACACAGCAATAAAGTGAAGTTAGGTTCATCTGGATTCAAATGAAAAAGTCAGTTATTTATCTAGATACCGTGTATACAGGGTGATAAGCATCTAAGTGATTGATTGAATTTTAAAAGATTTTGGTCTGGCTTTTTTTTTTTTATGGTCTTAGAAAGAGCTGCTGGGGCTTTGGAAGTTAGTCTTGTACATCTGTTAAAAGACTGGTTGAAATATCCACCTGAAGTTTTTACTACACACACACAAGCACAGTCTTTGAACTTGATGTCTCCATATAGATGTATTAAGACCGTATTTGTTGAGTAGACCTAACATTTCAGGACTATGATGGTCGTGTTTGCATGATTTCTGGTGTCCAGACAAAAATAAAAAGGTGGGAATGTTTAAACATCATCTTATAACAAAGGAAGAAGAAAAGCCACCCAAAGTTAAAGTTGTGGTTTTTAAGCCACTGCTTATTTTGAACAACAAATGGATTGCTACACATTGCTAAAACAAAGCATCCCTTTTTTGTTGTTGGCTCTAAGAAAAGCTACAGTTCTTAAGATACATTTTCATGCAAATCAACGTGGGCTTCATTTACGTGGCACTGCATGGGAAGTCCTCTATATTGATTTTTCAGCTGCATGGACTTGCAGTTTGTGTATGCGGCCATGGGGGGTGGCGTGTGCCTTGAGGAGTTACTGCTGCTGGTTACATCTGTGCTTTCCTGTGCCTGTCCTCACCTGCTGGACCTTTGCGGCTAGTTTCCCATGTCCACGTCTGCTGCCCCGGAGCCAGTCAGTTCCTTTCTGTATGTCGTTCTCATGAAAGACTAGTGGGAAGGGGCAAAAGTCTTGGTCTGTCCCTTCCCACCCTTGGACAGTTGGTATTTTGAAAGAGGAAATGGTGAAAATCAGGGTACCCATGCAGGAAGCATCCAGTCTCACAAAGCACAGGGCAAACGTTTGAAAGGGAAAATGAGCACTTCTCAATGTTACATCAGTGCCTTTACAGGTCTGCAGCACTTTGTACCCAATTTAGAGACTATGTCCATCTCTTTTTTAAAACTAGGCCCCCTATTAGTAGTCATAAAAATCTTGTGATTTGCTTTGTGTAGTTCTGAATGGCCGTGTATAGCACAGGGCTAGCATAATAAACTCATACTTCAATTTTAGCCATAAAGCATCAGAAGAGAGCCAAAGTGCTGTTCCCCTCCTCTTTCCTTCTTAATCCTGGGTTTCATCATACAGAAGCTCTTTAGTCTGTGGAACATTCTAATCAATGTTGATTGTAGGTATAAGTAAATGGAGCTTAGGGTTCTGTTTTATTAAAATCACTGCATTAGGATACATGCTGGGTGAGGTGTTCACACACACACATACATGTATGGGCATGCGTGTGGAAGACAGACATTAAGCACAGGTGTTGTCCTCAGATGCTATCCACCTTATTTTTTGAGACATGGTTTCTCACACGGCTTAGAATGCCCTAGTTTGGCTAGACTGGTTGGCCACCAAGCCCCGAGGATCGGTCTGCCTCCATCTTCCCAGAGGCGGGATTACATACAAGCCAGAGTCGAGCCACCACGTCTGGCTTTACTTGTGGGCTCTGAGGATTGAACTCGTGTCCTCGTGTTTAGGTGGCAAGTACTTTATTGGCTGGGCATTTGGATATTTAAAGAGGGTTTTCTCTGCTAATTTTAGAGTTCCCCAGCCTGAGCCTTTCCCACTGTCTATATTTATCTGTTGGTTTATTTTGTTCCAGGCTTGCGACAAGGACTCCCAGTGTGGAGGAGGCATGTGCTGCGCTGTCAGTATCTGGGTGAAGAGCATACGGATCTGCACACCTATGGGCCAAGTGGGAGACAGCTGCCACCCCCTGACTCGGAAAGTTAGTGTCTGTGCTGGGACTTCTGGTATACCTGCCTGCTGAGCAAGGCCTATATGATGGAAGACTTGGGTAGTTTGCTTGAAATTGGAAGTCAGAGGACAAAACGGGGTGGGAGAGGGTGGGGGGGATGAAACTATTTCTCTCTTCTCTCTCCTTCCATCCCAATCACTGTTTTTATACCCATTTTATACCATTGCTCTCCTGACATTCAAAATAACCCATTAACATAGTACCTAACATGTGAATGTACTTAGGTTTAAAACAGACAAAGTAGATATTTTACTGGAACAGGCTTTGTAAAGAGTTCTTGAAAAGACTCCAAAATTGACTAGCTAATGGAGGAGTCAGTCAGCTTTGTGGGTTTTGTTTGTTGTATTTTATTTTAAGACAATCACCAATAACTAATTTGCTTACTCTTGTATCTTAAATGTTCTATTTTGTAGTCTAGGTTGGCCTTGAGCTTCTGATTCTACTTTCTCCCCCAAAGTGTGGAGCTTATAGGTGTGTAGCACAGTGCCCAGCTAAAGTTTAGTATTCTAGACCTGTGAGATATGATTTTCATATGGAGATTGGTGACATTTAATTTTCTAACACCATTGCCAAGCAGCTCAATGTCATGGTAACCTAAAGAATTTTGGAAAGGTTATGGATCCTTAGAGGCTGTGTTCCTATGAATTGCAGATTCTCCAACTGGAGGGCCAGTGCGTTTCTGTTACATCAGGAGGTAGATAGATGGGAGGTGACTAGACAGTGTGTAGAACTGTGTCACTGTCCTTCACATGGGAAATATATATATATATATATATATATATATATATATATATATATATATATGTAAACACAGTGTAGTGTCAGGCAAGTGGCAGCCTCTTCCTGCTGTCTCTCTTCTTCCTCATTGAACCCATCAAGCAAATTTGATCCAGAGGCAGTGGTCCAGGGCAGGACCCTATACTCCAGGAAGGGTTCTTTACAAAAGATGTAGCGTATTTTCAAACCAAACAGAATTCTACTTCTTTCTTTTTTTCCCCATATGTCTTTGGATTTGAAGCTATGATAGATACAGCCATCTTCCCTGTGATTCCAACTGTCCCAGATTACACTCCACATTTTCACCCACTCAGAGTACACATAAGGAGATGAGCTTTGGTAGCCTGTTGGTGAGGTGCGCCTCAGTGTGGGGACTCCAGAGTTTGGTTGCTGGGGAGCCTGTCTGAAGGCTGCATTCATGGCTGTCTTTCCTGTGGCTGGTGGCCTTGTGAAATGCTTCCTGTTGCATTTGAGCCGTTCTTCCTGTGGTCTGACAGTGCAAGATTTCACTGTCATTTTTTAAACATGACACACACCTTTTATTCCTGGACATTCTGAGATACAGAGGGCGTTACCGTTAGTCACCTGTCTAAACACCAGGCTTCTCAGGAGCAGGTGAGGCTGGTTCCGCTGCTTTGGGCACTGAATCAGGTTTCTTCCTTACTCCTAGTGAGTCTTCTCTTGTGCATGGAAGCCATTGTCCCTAAGTAGCTTCCTGTTGCCTTATTGCTCTGAGAATCATGTATAGAACATTCCTAAATAAATAAAACGTGGCCTTTTGGTCTTAACAGTATCTACTCTCGTGGGTCAGCTCGGATGAGCCATCCAGTCTGTATACACTGTTGTGTATGTCGCCCTTACCCAGTGTCTCACCCCTGTACTGCAGTTCTCGATTTGCCATGCACTCAATACGACATTAAGCCCAGGTGAGGTCGCACAGACAGCCTGTGAGACTATACACAGCTACCTTTCCATCTTCCTGACATCCCCTTGCCTGTGTGGCCTGGATTACCCCATTCCTCAACCCTAGTGAAATCAGATGTGGTCATCTGAGCATTTTTTCCTGAACTGAAAACCAAATGGCAGAGACAAGATGCCCACCAGGATAAGCACTAAGAGTACAGGTTTGTAATTTGCGCCATGTGTGTATCCATGTATCCATGTTTCTTTGTTTGCCTATGAATGTCAGACACTGATGTTGGCTGCCTTCCTCACTCGGTGCCCGGCTTTTTAGCTAAGTGCTGAGGATCTGAACTTGCCTAGCTTGACAAGCAGTGTAGAGTCGGAGCCATCTCCCCAGGTCCTTGCATTTGTTTAAAGACAGCATTAGCAGGGGGACGGTAGTGCACGCCTATAATCCCAGTACTTGGGAGGCAGAGGCAGGAAGATCTGCCTGGTCTACTAGGGCAGCCAAGGCTACACAAAGAAACGCTGTCTTGAAAAACAGAACAGAACAAAGAACTCAATAATAATAATAATAATAATAATAATAATAAAAACCAAGCAAGAAGAAAGCATTTAATTGGACTTACAGTTGCGGAGGGTCAGAGTCCATGACTGCAGAGTAAAGGCAGGAACAGCTGCGAGCTCAGAGCTTGGACCACAAGCAGGAGGCAGAGATCATCCAGGGATCAGCCTTTTGAAACCTCAAGTCCATCCCCAGTGACAACCTCCCACAAAGGCATGTCTCCTAATCCTCCCCAAACAGGAGACCAAGTATTCAGATGTTTGAACCTATGGTGACCGTCCTTATCCAAACCACTACAGACAGCTTCGTTCTGTGGGCCAGTCAACAGAATGTCTGCTTTGCTGGGCAGAAACTTTGGCCCATAATTCCAGGCGTCAATTCCTGTTTTCTCTACTTTTGAATTTGATGATTTACTGTGTTAGTATGTTTTTCTTACTCCTCATTAGCATCTCTCTCTCTCTTTTTTTTCTAGTGGGATTTATTCATGTTCTTAATGATGATATTTACTAAATTCTTTCTCTTTTGGGTTTAGGATTCTCTCAAGCATCTTCGGTAATTCTGGCTTAGTGGCCATGAGTTCCCTTAATTTTTACCACAGAGGGTACATACTTATCCCTTGTGAAGGACAGACAGCATTGCTGGGTACAACAATCATGGTTGGTAGTTATTTTCATGCAGGACCTGAAATACATCATTCCCTGCCTTCCTGCCATTTAGAGTTCCTTCTGAGAAGTCTGCTGTTTGTCTAATATATTTGCCTTCAAACGTTACTTGACATTTCCTTCTAGCAGATTTTAATATTCTTTTTGTCCTACACTTTTAACAGCTTAGCTATGATATGTCATGGTGACATACTTCTGTGGTTATGTGTGTTTAAGGTTCTAAATGTGTCTTGTACCTGCATGTCTATGTCTCTCTCAAAATTTGGGGAAGTTTACTGCTGTTATTTTTCTGAGGAGGTTTTCCATGCCCCCAACCTGTAGCTCTTCTTCATGTGTGCCAATGATCTGAATATTTGAGTTTTTAAGAGTATCCCACAGTTATTGCATATTCTCTCTCTTCCTCCCTCCCTCCCTCCCTCCCTCCTTCTCTCTCTCTCTCTCTCTCTCTCTCTCTCTCTCTCTCTCTCTCACACACACACACACACACACACACACACACACACACATACACATATATTGTTCTTTCTTTCTGACACTAACAACCCAAATGATGTGTCTTCAAGCTCTGTCATTTTTTTCTTCTGCTTGATCTAATACGACTGAGGCTGCCAAGTAGTGTTTCTATCTGACCTGCAGAACATCTTGTTTCCTCTGAGACGCCTGTCGGTTCTCCTTCAGATTCTGTGTTGGCCTTCCCTAATTCACTTAGCTGCCTGTGTTTTTTCATTAATCTTGTATTTCTGTTGAGAATGGTTCATCTGCTGGGATGGGTATCTTTTGTGACATCATGTGACTTCCTTAGTGGCTTCCTCTTGAAAGTGTGTCTTGGGAGGTCTCAGTCCTGGATTTTGATTGATTGGAGGCATGAATTCTCTCATTCTTATAATAATCTCCAACGCTAATTCTTCCGCCAAGGTTCTTCCTCACAAGACCCCCAATATAGGCAAAAGCTAAAATTAGAAAGAGGCTAGCTGAGTGCTGTAGTTGGAGATCTTCTCTCCAGGTGCCACCAAGCCCCCGAGGTCCCACAACCCACATATAAAATAATCACTCACATGCTTATATTGCTTACAAACTGTATGGCCGAGGCAGGCTTCTTGTTATCTACTTCTTCTGTCTTGAATTAACCCATTTCTGTTAGTCTATATTTTGCCACATGGCTTGTGGCTTACCAGTGTCTTTACATGTTGCTTCTCATGGCAGCGGCTGGCAGTGTCTCTCCCCCAGCCTTCCACTTCCCAGAATTCTCTTTTCTCTTGTCCCGCCTATACTTCCTGCTTGGCCACTGGCCAAACAGCATTTTATTTATACAGAGCAATATCCACTGCAGAGTGCTTAAGTGGGCAGGGCAGGGTGGGGCTGGGGCAGGGACTTTCTTGCTATTTTTGATATTTAAAAAGCATCTGAGTTTTGTTTCCATGATTTAACTTGAAGTTCTTGCTTGCTGTAATGCCAATTCTGAAAGCAAATGAGACTACCTTCCCACATACCTCTGCTTGTGCCCCTGCAGTTCGTCTTGATGGCAGGGCAAATAAAGAAACCTATAAATAACTATGGTTTTATAGTGAAGCCAAGTGATAAAGCGACCAAATTGCTCAAGACAAGATTCATGTCAGGTTCACCTTCCCCCATGGAGATGTCGCCATGAAACATATTTCTAGAACTCATTTTTTTATGGTGTTTTATATGCTTTTCTCCTATCCTGGAAAATTTGAAAAGTCATTTTGATGAGGGTCGGTGCTGAAGTTGGTAATCTTGGTGAAGATTAGGTTAATGTAGTCTAGAAAAGTGTAGTTCTTCTAGAATGTTCTCAGCTATGTTGTCCCCAAGATAAGTAAAGAAAAATGTTTCTATAAATATGCCCTGATGAACACTACAGGACAGTTTTTCATTTCTACTCAAGTTCAGTGATGGTTTGTTAGTAATTTGTAAAAATATAGATCCTTTATGGAAAAATTCTTTCTCTTACTTCTGGTTGGCATAGTCAGTAGCCCCCAAATCTGACTTTTGAATGAAAAGAGGGATATTTGAGATGAAGCCAGAGCCAAAGGTGGAGACAGGCAGTTCTGAGGTCAAGTCCCTTCTTTATCTCAAGTACATCCATTGACTTGTGGACTTACAGTTGGTGTTGTTAGACTATCATTTTAAAAGCTCAGAGGTTTTTGTTTTATATTTGATAATTCAAAGTGGGATAAAACAGTGGGACTTGATAGCACAAGGCTATAATCTCAGCCCTTGGGGCCCTGAGGCAGGTGGATCCCAGGTTCAAGGTCAGCCTAGGTTTGGGAGTGAGTCCCTAGGGCACTAGCTGAGGGTTAGAGCGAGTACCTCATGTAACTAAGAACCTGAGTTCAATCCCAAGCACCATCAAAAGCAAAATAAACAAGGAAGCAAAGAGCTCAAAACATTGGTTTACCTGGAGAAAGCACATTTTATAGGAAACAATGGTTTTAAATGATATCATTTTTTAACACTTTGATTGACTCATGAAATTACATCTTTAGAAAACACTGTTTTTAAAACACACTATTTTGATGTCTATTAATGGTTACATTGTGGTCTTCACTAGATTATGGTCTTCATAATTTAAAAAACCAGAGTACTAAAAAAGGAGGATTTTTATGCCAGGTTTTCTATTGGATTTGGTGGATATAATTAATACTTGGATTTTTTTTTTTTTACTGTTTTACTATTTTATTTGTTTTTTTGTTTGTTAATTTAAAGAGCTGTTCTGATCTCATCTTTTAAGTTTGTTCCACCCTCTGGTTTGCTTGTACCGGAACTCAACACAGAGCCTTGTCTGTGCTAGGCAAGTGTTTTCCCACTGAGCCACACACCCAGCTCCAGTCCACTCTGTATGTGTGTCTCTATTATATGTTTGCATAGGTGTGTGTGTGTGTGTGTGTGTGTGTGTGTGTGTGTGTGTGTGCGCGCCAAGGACAGGGGTCAATGTTGCTGTCTTCCTCATTAAATTTACACCTCATTGTTTGAGACAGGGACTGTCATTGAACCTGGAGCTCAGGGCTTAGCTGGGCGGGCTGGCAGGTGTCTGTCAGTCATGCATATGTCTCCAGCGTTGCAGCGCTGTGGTTACAGATACACACTGTGCCTGGCTTTCATGTGGATTCTGGGCTGAGAACTCAGGTACAAGCTCTTAATTGACTGAGCCATTTCCCTGCCCCCACCCACTTTTATGTACACATTTTAACAACATTTTCTTCCTTTCCTTTTTTTTCTCTCCTCCTTCCTTTCTCTCCATTTCTCTCTCTTTCTCTCTTTCTCTTTCATTTCTCAACAGTCTCTCACTATGTAGAATTTATAACCTTCTACCTCCTGAATATTGAGATTATAGTGCAGGTGTGCATCACCACACCCAGCTACAATTTTTTTTTTTTTATTTCACTTTGGAACTTGGCCCGTACATTACCTTTTCTGAAAGAAAAAAAAAAAATACAATTTGAGTCTTGCTAAAAAAGTTTTTGAAGATGTCAAACTTTGTTAGTGGTTCCTGTTTTGAAGGCAGTGTATGACGGAAGACCGTCAATATAACTTAAGGATATGCTCTTGTAAGTGTATTTGTTAACGTTGAGCAGTTGTGGTAAGACTAAAAGGTAACTAGTGTGACTTAACCGTTGGATGCTTGGAGAGAACCATGATTTCCTCATTCCTCCTACTGTGGCCCTCAGGAGTCACTGGTGTAGTGACTTCTTCGAGCAGCATCAGAGCTGTGGCTGCAGGCTCAGTTGACAGTGTCAGGGACCGAGACATACTGCAGTTTCACTCAGGGCTCTCAATCTTTACCCTGTACCTAGTTTCTCCAGGTGGTGGCATCTTGCAAAACTGGAGGACACTCAGTGACAGGCAATCATGCAGTCAGGATAGAAAGCAGTTCCGAAACTATGGAGCCATGTTCCTCCCTCCCACCCCCCACCCTTCTTTCCCCGTGTGTGTGTGTGTGTGTGTGTGTGTGTGTGTGTGTGTGTGTGTGTGGTGTTTGTGTATGTGTGTATGTATGTGTGTGTGTGTGACTGGAGACTAAAGGCAGGACCTCACCCCTTAGGCAAGCACTCTACCACTGAGCTATATACTCAGCCCCACATTTTCTTTTTACTTTGAACTAGGGTCTCATTACGGTCCAAGCTGGGGCCTTGAACTCACCATCCTCCTGCGCCAGTCCCCTGTAGGATTTTACAGGTCTATGCTTCAGTTTTCCCTTTAAAAGTCCCACAAGCGCCGGGGCGTGGTGGTGCACGCCTTTAATCCCAGCACTCGGGAGGCTGAGGCAGGCGGATCTCTGTGAGTTCGAGGCCAGCCTGGTCTAGAGAGCAAGTTCCAGGAAAGGCGCAAAGCTACACAGAGAAACCTTGTCTCGAAAAAGCAAACAAACAACAACAACAACAACAAAAAGGACCACAAGCAAGTTAGAACCATGCTCTTTCTGTCTTGGTGAGTTACGAATCTGCCGTTTGGAATTGTGGGCTCTAAGAAGTTGGTCCTCTACTGATGCCAAAGCAGCTGCCAAGTTTGGGACTAGTGGTTAGAGTGTGGACCGATGTAAACATTTCTTGGCTCCAGGAGCACCTGTTTGCTTCATTTTCTGAGGCTTCTGAACCTAGAAGTGAATGGGCCCAGGGAGAATCAGGCGAGAGTCTGCTGAATGGATGATTTTGGGACTCAATGCTGTTTACCACTAGGGACTTCCAAAAGGAAAGGGAGAAGGAAAAGTGCTGTGTGCTTGCATGGCTTGAAAACGATGCTTGGAAGGAGAGATGCGGATTGGGTCTTGGTTTGCATGAGAAAAGGTAAGCACCAGGACGAAAGGCCCTGAAGTTCATAGGGGCCGGTCTGGATTGCTGTTCATGCAAAGGGCCTTTCCTTCTGGTTCATGGTTGCATCCTTCAATACCTAGAGTAGGGGCTGGAGATAGTAGGTAGCATATCAACTTGAAACCCGCTTGCTGGATCCTGTGCATAACCCTTTGATGGGATATTTTTCACTTGCCTGGGACAAGCACAGTTCCTTGAATATTGCTGCTGGCTGCTAGTTATTAGCTTCAGTACCAGGTATATTTTGAGCTAGCTTACTGTTTACTGAGAGGGCTATCCTGGCTGTAAGGACAGAATCATCCCCAGTAATTGAGAGCTAAGGCTTGGTCTGGAGAAGTCTTGCAAAAACTGAGAGCCAGACTGGATTGCAAAGATCACTGGTGGTCACATGCCACACTGCCCAGGTGTCATTGTCTAAGCTGGCCCAGCTATACCCAGCTGTCGGATGTGTTCTGAGTGGTAACCACATCCCCCCCCACACACACTTCTGCCTTATCCCAGCAGCCTTGAGTGGCAGAACCATTCCGAGCACACCATCTGCCCGAGCCCTACTGGCAGCGTGGTGGTGGCTGTGCATAGATGCCGTGTGTAGCCTCTGGAAATAACCACTCATCCAAAAGGCAAAAGGCACCGGGGAGCCTGGCCGTGTGCCCTGTTCTGCCTGGCGACCACACCACAAGTCCTGCCCTCTGCCATTTCCCTCCCTTCCCTTCGTGTTTATTGACGTCAATCATCTCCCCGACCCATCCAGAGGCATGTTGCAAATGGAAGGCAGGAAAGAAGAAGGGCGAAGAGAAGAAAAAAGAAAAAGGAGGTAAGAAGAATGAGAAAGAGAGAGAGCGCGGCCTCGCTGCTGAGGGATACACCCAGGACTCCTGGTTTTCACTCTGTACATGAGCATTGGGTCCGCCCTCGCGCCCCCTCAGGTCAACCCAGGAGTAAGGCTGGAATGGTTCTGCCACTGTCTGAAGACAGCCTTTTGCCTTTTTCTTTCTTTAATCTATAAAGAACTATATTTTGAAAACATCTGGGTAATTGGTGTGGGGTGGCTTCCTTTGATAGGACAGACCAGAAATACATAAAAGGACAGCTAATAAAACATTTGAGTTGGAAAAAGGGTTCACATTCTGCCTCTGTCTCTCTCTCCAGGGTCTTCCACCAGGCTATTCCCCCATTCGTGATTCTCCTTTTCAGCATCCTGAGTGCTGCTGTTACAGGATTGAACCACCCAACCAGACCAGGGTGTTAACCTATGGGCTCGGGTGGTTTTCCTGTCTCTCCTTGTTCTAGAACTTTGGAAAGCATGCGTATTGTGAGTGCTAGCTGTCGGTGAACTGCCTCAATCCAGGGCCACTGGTGGCTTGTACAGGGATTGTGAGTCAGGCTGAGAGCCTCTGGGTGCAGTAGTTCCTCAAATTGATTTCACTCTAGACATCCTCAGTGATTGAACTTTGACAGCTGTGTGTGAATGTGTGAATTTCCATATTCCTGACTGGCTATGGATTCATACTTGTGCATTGGATCCATGTGGTCATGCCTAGGCTTGTCTTTCCTTGTGGAGTTTACATAGCAAGACACTTTTCAAGACAGGGTTTCCCTGTGTAGCTTTGCACTTTTCCTGGAACTCACTTGGTAGCCCAGGCTGGCCTCGAACTCACAGAGCTTCTCCTGGCTCTGCCTCCCGAGTGCTGGGATTAAAGGCGTGTGCCACCACCACCTGGCTGCAAGACACTTGAAAACAAGAGTAAAAGGGAGGGCTAGAGAGATGGCCCATTCAGTAACATGCTTGCCACAGAAGCATGAAGACCTGGGTTCTAGCCCCCAAAACCTCAGTACAAAAGCCAAGGGCAGCACTGAGCTTCTGAAATCCATCCCAGCACTGAGGAGGAAAAGGCAAGTGGATCCTGGGGCTCAGTGGATCCTGGGGCTCAGTGGCCAGCCAGCCTATTGGAATTGGCCAGCTCCAGTTTTATTAAGAGACCCTGTCTCAAAATGGAAAAGAGATTGAAGAAGGAAGGCATTCAACATCCACCTCAGCCCTCCACATGGACCCTGCATAAATTTCCATGCACACACACACACACACACACACACACACACACACACACACACGTGCGCGCTCGAGAAATGAGAAAATGCAGAAGGCAAAAAGACTTGGTGTTACTGGTCCATCTAGAGCCAAACACTCAGCTCCAGTTGTGTGAACTTGGGCTGTTTGCTCATCTCTGCACTTCCATCTCTCATCTGCAAAACAGGTGTGACTCTGTATTTGAAATCTTCATATGCTGATGGCAGGGATGGGAAATATGATGTATATGTAAAGACCTCTGTATATCACCTACTGAGCATTTAGTAACATGGTTTAGGATCCAAGGATCCACAGAAAGATTTCATTCGTTTTCATTTTTATTTTTGTCAGAGTGATGGGCAGATGGCTCGGTTGGTAAGAGTGCTTGTTCTGCAATCACAAAGACCTAGATCAAATCCCAGTGTGAACATAAAAAGCCAAGCATGGTGGGTGCTCAGTGCCTGTGACCCAAACACTGGCGGGGGGGGGGGGGGGGGGGGGGGGGGGGGGGGTGTAGAGATGGATGTACCTCAGGACCTGACTGGTCTGCCAGCCTAGTTGAAACAACAAGCTCATCTTCAGCAAGCATGTTACTGAATTTATATATATATGCACTAAATAAATGAACAGGTAAATTGAAAAATCAAACTTTTCTGACTCGGTACCCTTTTCTCTTTTAGGTTCCATTTTGGGGGCGGAGAATGCATCACACTTGTCCCTGCCTGCCAGGCTTGGCGTGTTTACGGACTTCTTTCAACCGGTTTATTTGTTTGGCCCGGAAGTGATCACTTTGAAGTAGGAACTTGAAGTGTGAACCTCCACTGCACAATGTCTGTCGAGTCTCACTTGTGATTGTGTCACACAAAGAACATGCCAGAAAGAAATGCTCTCGCTTCCTCAACTTTCCAAGTCACATTTTGAAGTGATTTTTTTTTTTTCTTTTTGAAGGAGAGTTTTGATTTTTGGATAGACTTATAAAGGGCAAAGCATTCTGGAATGGCTTCTCATTTCCCTGTTTATGTTTTGGCTTGACATTTTTTTGAATGCCAGTAACAACCACTTTCACAAATAGGAGAATAAGAGTAGGTATTTTGCTGCAGAAGCTTTTTTTTTTGTCCTTTGCAAACCGTCTGCCCATCCTGCCCAGTGCAGACACTCCCTTCCTCCCTCTTCAAAGACTCCCATGGCCCTCACTTTAGCCTAGTATTTTAAAGTGCGGTCTCTACAACCCTAGCTTGCTGGCAGAGCCACGGCGGAGGCTCAGACAGCTAGCTCCAGATTTATTTGGTGGCAAGAGGACGCATTTGAACCAGACCCTCTAGACAGCTCATTGGGAGTGGAAGTTGGGAGTGCTTCTGGAACTTTCCTGCACCCATCTAGCCAGGCCGTTCAGTCGTACTGGTTAACTGGTGGTAGGACAAAGTGAATGGGACAAGGAATGTGGACCACTTTTCTAGATTTGTTTGAGTGAAAGGCGTTTTCTCCCTAGTGGAATATTACATTTCTTTTTTCATGTTTTTACTTGAAGCTCTTTTTTTAAATCTTCTTGTTGGAGACATTCTAAAGAAGGCCACTTGAGGAGGAAGCACTGGTTTTCATCTGGTATGACAGGAGTCATCATTTAAAAATCGGTGTTAAGTTATAATTTAAAATTTTATTTGTAACCCAAAGGTCTATTGTAATGGATTTCCTGATATCTTGCCATTTGTACTGGTATCAATATTTCTATGTAAAAAATTCTGTATCAGAATAACGACAATACTGTATATCCTTTGATTTATTTTGATATTATATCCTTATTTTTGTCACGGTTGTCAACAGTTTTTATTACAAGCAGATTTCTATATAGCCCTCGTCCTAAAGTGGGCAGACACCCCAGAGCTGGTGAACTCACCCTAACACTGTGTGGATTTTCATTTCATTCAGGAGAGTTGTGTTTGTGTGAATTTCAAGGCAGCACAAAAATGAATAAATAAACAATGTGTACCCATCAAAAAGGCTTTGGAGAGTGAAGGAAAAAGTGACACCCAGAAGTGACTGTTAGCCAGGATGGCCCTGCAAAGCCTGAAGCATGGGCTAGGCTTTCACCGGCCTTGAACAACTCCCTAAATGTTGTTGGTCCATACTGCATCACAAGTCAACAACATCCAAAACCTTAAGTTTAGCTGACTACACATTTGCCCATGCCCACCCACCGCCTGTTCCTCAAAGTAGACAGCAGTTGTCCATTCCGTGGTGATTGGCTCAGTGAGAGCTTACTCAGGTACGTTGGATATAATTTATCCCTCAGGCTAACGTATGGCACAGTTGTGTGGGATCTGGGTGTACTAGTCACCATAGCTTCTCAGAAGTATTTTCCATTCACTTTCCACTGAAGGAAACATCCTTAGCAAGTCTATTGAAAACAAAATAAAAATCACTTGAACAAGGAATTGTGGGAAAGAAATGGGCGTGTCAGCAATTTGGCTAACATTATTTTCACACACAGCATTCAAGACATTTTCCAGTAAGTGGCAAAATGTAATTTTAATTTTCACCGATTAAAAGCTGAGACTACCCTTTATACATTCTTGCTCTTATGTTTATCAATCCAGTTCAAAAGGCTTATACCTAAAGGGACAGATGGCATGTCAGGTGCCCAACCCAGAAGACCAAAATGTATAGAACGTAAACAGCTGAGTTGGGTACTCATTAGCACCTGCTGCCCCAGAGCCTTGCTGTTTGCGTTCTCTCTCTCTCTCTCTCTCTCTCTCTCTCTCTCTCTCTCTCTCTCTCTCTCTGCTTGTTACTTTCATTGTGTCTAGAATCACACACTACTTAGAGATTATTTTGTTAACTGCCATCAAAACCAACACCTTTCCAATCACAGTCTCACAAACCTTGTAAATCTCATTTCTCAGAAGGTAAATGTTTTTTAAGTATTGCTATTGTGTGTGTGTGTGTGTGTGTGTGTGTGTGTGTGTGTGTGTGCGCGCGCGCGCACATGAGGAAGGGGAGAGGGGAAAGGGGAGTATGCCAAGGCACACCTGTGGAGGTCAGAGACAATTGTGTATGTTGGTTCTCCTATCTTTTTGCATAGGCTCTGGGGAGCAAACGCCAGAGGTCAAGTTTTCACGCCAAATGCTTTAATGGGCTGGACCATCTCACCAGCCCTCAGAGGTTGTTTAGGGTGGTTACATGAGACACGTGTTAGGCATATACCCTGGTAACTGCGTTTTCAACTCCCAGGATGGCCCTTCACTCTACGTCTGGGATGTCCTGGAACTCTACAAGGTAAGGCAAAGTAAGGATTTCCAGGTGAAAAACCAAATACCCGGTGTGTGTGTGTATGTATGTATGTATGTATGTATGTATGTATGTATGTATGTATGTATGTATATACAATGTAGTGAGTTCTCTGGAGAGCAAGGCAGAAGCAGGTCTGGTGCTGACAGCTAGTAACCAAACTCAAGGGGAGCGTCCAGCTCTTTCCCACTGTCAGCTTTCATGGACAGAGTTGAGATCTGATGTGGACTGTTCTCCACTTGGCCCCCATGGTGATCGATGGCCCACCACGAGGTCTTGTACCCTTTGTGTTTCCTCACTCTGGGTGCATTGTGGGCAGCAGCTTCCGACTTCTGCCGCCATGCTGTCCCCTCGCTGATAGACTGTAGAGTCCCCTCAAGCTGGGCACCTACATGAACCCTTCCTCAAGTCGCTCCTTGTCAGCAATTCTGTCCTAGCAATGAGAAGAATAACTAATGCAGAGGACCATTTCTAGCTGTTTAACTTTGTACTTAAAAACTTGTTTTCCTTGTTTGTGCCAGAACGACTGCTCCCACAGCTGAAGGGCTGTGGTGCTCATCTGCATTTCAATACGGCTCTGGTTAAGGCCCTACGAAGGCAGTCAGTTGAGGTACAAACCAAACACAGTCCAATCATCCTCTTCTCTGGTTCTCATTATTTCCTGGCTTCATTTCCTGGGGGATGGAAGGCAGGGGCTGTTTTTAACTTTAACATCAGGACACTTGCAATGTTTAGCATGCATCACTATAAGACCCTTGACAACCTTATGTGACCTTTCCATTTTCACATTGTCACACATTTCAGATAATATCCTTGGAATTGATATTTCATTAGTTCTGTTATCTTTCCCCCACAATGCATTCATTTAACATCTGTACATCTTCCAATGTTGAAAAAAATGTTAATTGGCAGATAAAATATGACTGTGTATGGTAGCCATAATATTTTGAGTTATATGTATATTGTAAAATGGCTAAGCTGCACTAGTTAGCATGTATCTCACCTCATATGCTCTTTATTGTGAAGACATTGAACATCTATGTGGGGGATGTAACACTAACAGCTATCATCATTCCATGCAACAGATTTCCCTGTTAACTTTTCTAATGCCATTCTAAGGACGATAGTCCTTTGTCCCTGGATCCTTAAGGGAATCAATCTTATTCTCTACTCCACCAAAGACACCAGGCTGTTTTTGGCATACACATTTCCCAAAGGTAGAGGCACTATTAATATATGAGTCTCTCAATTAGAGGCAGGGTCTCACTGTGTGTCCCAGGCTGGCCTGTGACCATCATGTTCCTACCCCAGCCTCCCAAGTACCACTGTGCTCAGCTGACAAGCCGTTTTGGAGGTACTGGTCCCAGTTTTCCCATCATCTACCATCCTCCAGTCCGTTAATTTGGTCTTGTTTGGGATGAAGCCTTGGTGTTGAGATACTTTTTAAATGTTTTTCTCTTTAAGGTCTACCTATAGTTAAAAGCCATTGATTAAAAATAAAGGACGGCACGTCTGTGGAAGACAGTGTTCAACAAGACAGTTTTCTAGTTAAATCAGAAGGCAGGAGCTGAATGTCTTTGGAAGTTCCTTAGGTCCTTGGTGTAATTGACTCTGATTTCTTCCTCACTCTAGAAGGAAGCACACAGGGAGGGGCTCCACTGGAGAATTCAGTGGTGGTAGTGTGTAGCTCATTTGAGAGGCAGGTGGTGGGCAGGAGGGTTCCACCCAGTTGGTCTGTGGCTCTCCTGTAGCTCAGATCTCTCTTGATTGTAGACCTTCCAGGGGGACAACTCAGGTGACTCATTGCCTGAAATCTGCCAACAACTGGTCCTTCTCCTTGAGTCTCAGGACTTCTGTTCTACTGGTCCATAAACCATTATTTCCACACAATGTGTATTAGTCTCCAAAGACTAAGAACATTTAAAAAAAGGGGGGGGGATTGCAACATTAAATTGTGATTCGTGGTGACAAAATGCTCAGAGTGCATACACATTTTGAGGACGTGCCCTTGTGCCCTCCTGGGGACTTCCTTGTAGTGTCTGAAACCGTCATGTCTGCAGCTCTTCCATGGCCTGCTTTCTGGAATTACCTACCACTCATGAGTATTCCCAGGCATTCTGTCACATGAGTTCCTCAGGTCCATGGTCCAGACACACACACACACACACACCCTGCTTACTTTCTGGATCACAGTGTTCCACACTGTGAGTGATTTCTTGGTTGTTCTAGGATTCCTTGTAACCCCAGCTCTGACAACTGGCAGGGTCTTTAGACATTGTCATGCATCTCCCAGAGGCAGCAGGTACAGATGAGGACCTGTGCTTTAGGCCACAGCTACTTTGTGTCTGTTTGATATTTTTTTTAATTACACATTTTATTTCCATCTCAAAAAGTAAAATAATCGTAAAAGTTAACCCTTTGTATACTGGGGAGACATCTCAGCTGGTCAGGCACTTGTGCAATGGCCTGAATCACATAGAAAGTAGAACGTAACAGCAAATGCCCATAATCCCAGAGCCAGGGCAGGGAAGACAGGAGTCCTGGGGTTCAAATCATCCATCCTTGGTACTTTGGTGAGCTTAGACAGTGAGAGATCCTGTCTCAATAAGTAAGGTCGAGAACAACTGAGGAAGAGGACAGATGTCGGCCCCCGGCCTCCACACTAAACTGCATACTTGCGAACATGTATACACATACATGTACACACAGACACAGAAGTAATTATGAAGCGCTAAACCTCAGCAAAATCTGAGGAAATGAAATACATTCAAAGTATTAGAAACCCACAGCATGTCACTTGTGAGTCAGTGCCAAAGCAAAGGGCCCAGAGACACTCATCACTGAGGAATGATTTGGCCTTTAGGTCATACTGCTAATCAAATTTCCACAATTGCTTAAATTCACATTTTCATCTTCTTGATTAAAATACAAGCAATGTATGTGTGTGAGGGGGATTTCCATTGACGAAACTCAGGCCAATTTGGAGAAAACTGTGTTTTGTTAAGGTTCGAGAAGCTGTTGAGAAGTTTCCTGGATCGCATTTCTCTGTGACAAGATTAATGCTGGCATGAGGGTGTTTAGCCCGTTCTTTAAACACACAACCCAACCAGCAAAACTTTTTTTTTTTTTTTTTTTTTTTTTATGGGCAATGTAAACATAGACTTTTTGTTGTTGTTGTTCTTTGAGACAGGGTTTCTCTGTGTAGCTTTGCGCCTTTCCTGGAACTCACTCTGTAGCCCAGGCTGGCCTTGAACTCACAGAGACCCACCTGCCTCTGCTTCCCCCCTCACTCCCCCCTCCCCCGAGTGCTGGGATTAAAGGCTTGCACCACCACCGCCTGGCTACATAGACATTCTGAAGAGGAGGGGTTAGTTCGATGGCTCAGCCGATAAGGGTGCTCACCACTCTCACTATGCGAGCCGAATGGCCTGAGTTCAAGCCCTGAGACCTACATACAAGGGAAAAGAGAAAAGAGACACCACAAAGTTGTCCTCCAACCTCCACATGTGTGCTTTGACACACACACACACACACACACACACACACACACACACACACAGAGTAATAACAAAATTAAAATTTTAACCTCTTAGAAATGTTGAAAAGAAGCATCACAGAGCTATCACCCAGTATCTCCTCAATGCCAACAATTTCAGTGGTGACCTCATTCCATCCCAGCCTCTTGCACCTCACCCCTCCTCCTCTTCATTGTCCCAATGCAAACCAACTTAGTATAATCTTCTTGTCACTATATATAGTATTCTGCTCTCCGTTACTGTGACAAAATGTCCCTTGTTAGGTTTCTGTATGTGTATCTCTCTCTGTGTGTGTACATGTTCTTGTATATGTATATACTTGTTTATATGTGTGTGTGCATGTGTAGGCAGGGGCATGTGTGTATGGAGACCAGAGGTCACCATCAGGTACTTTTCCAAGATCACTCTCCACCTTTATTTTTTAAGATTTGTATTTAATGATGTGTCTATGTGTATGTCTGTGTGTGGATATACACACTTGTGTCCTGGTACCCATGGAGACTGCAGGTGTCAGATACCCCCCAATTGAAGTCAAATGAGTTTTTAGCCACCTGATGTGCTTGCTGGGAACTAAACTTGGATCCTCTGGGAGAGCAGTACATACTATTAATCACCAAGCCATCTCTCTAGCTCCTATCTTTAGTTTTGAGACAGAGTCTCTCACTGAACCTACTTATTTTTTGGCTAGACTTTCCAGCCAATGAGCTTCAGGGATCTGTAGACAGTCTTTCTCTGTCTCACCAGCCAGATTCCAAATAACCACATGGAGACTTATTATTATGAAAGTTCAACCAACAGCTTCGTCTTGTTCCTAACTAGTTCATATAACTTAAATTAACCCCGCATTTTTTAATGTACATTCTTTTATGTGTCTTGTTTACATTTTCTCTGTACTCCCCATCCTCCTTCCTCCCTGTCTGTCTGGCAACTCCACCTACTTCTTCCCAGCATTATTTCTGCCTCAAAAATCCTGCCTGGCTATTGGCCATTCAGCTCCCTATTAGAAGATCATCAGGTGTTCTAGACAGGCACAGCAACACAGCTTCACAGAGTTAAACAAATGAAACATAAAAGAATGCAACACATCTTTGCAACAAATATTCCACAGTATAAACTAATGTAACACATCTTAAAATTAATATTCCACAACATTATCCCATAACAGGGCTGCCTATCTCTTCTAACACACACACACACACACACACACACACACACACACACACACACACACACTGGGGATCCAAGCTTAGATCTTCATGCTTGTGTATCAGACACTTTGATGACTGAGCAAGCTCCACAGTTCCTGGCTAGGTTCTTTATAAAGAAAATAAAAAACAAAATAAGGTAATAATACTTACCTTGGGTTTTGAAGGCTCTGAGGAGCATTTTCTGGCTGCTTTACATCTTAGTAGATAGTGAGAGGGAGCAATCATAGGATGCCACATGAAGCTTGAGGAGGGGAGTAGCTAGGAGGACCCAAGTTTTTAATATATAAAAGCTCCTGTCAGTGCACACCTTTAATCCCAGCACAGGGGAGGCAGAGGCAGGTGGATCTCTATGAGTTTGAGGCCAGCCTGGTCTACAGAGCTAGTCACAGGACAGCCAGGGCTACACAGAGAAACCCTGTCTCAAAAAGCAAAAACAAACAAACAAACAAACAAAAAAACCCTCCAGTCTTAGTTAGGATTACTCTTGCTATGGTGAAACACCATGAAGAAAGAGACTTGGGAAGGAAAGAATTTATTTTCCCTTAAACATCAGTATCATGCATTTCCTCAGCTGCCGCCAAGGTACTCAGTCCTTCTGAGGAAGCTAAGGCTGTGTTGTGGTGAGGTCCTCACTTCATCTGGAGACTAGCACCATGCCAGTCCATGACATGGCCTCCATCTCCAATCTCGCCTGCATCTACTCCACCCTCATCCTGCAGGAGGACGAGGTGATAGTCACGGAGGACAAGATCAATGCCCTCATTAATGCAGTTGGTGTCAATGTTGAACCTTTCTGGTCTGGCTTGTTTGCAAAGGCCCTGGCCAATGTCAACATTGGGAGCTTCGTCTGTACTGTGGGGGCTGGTGGGCCTGTTCCAGGAGCTGGAGTGGTGCCAGCAGGCGGTCCTGCCCACTTTACTGCTGCTGTCCCAGCTGAGGAGAAGGAAGTGGAAGCAAAGAAGGAAGAATCTGAGGAGTCTGATGACAACATGGGCTTTGGTCTTTTTGACTAAACCTCTTTTGTTAACATGTCCAATAAAAAGATGAACCTGTTTTAAAAAAAAAAAAATCAACATCATTGTTCATCATTGAAGGGAGTCAGGACAGGAACTCAAAACAGGGCAGGACCCTGGAAGCAAGAGCTGATGCGGAGGCCATGGAGGGATGCTGCTTACTGGCTTGTTCATTGTGGCTTGTTCAGTCTGCTTTCTTAAAGAACCTAGGACCACCTACCCACATGGGCTGCACGCCCCCATCAATTACTAAGAAAATGCCCAATCTTATAGAGGCATTTTCTCAGTTGAGGGTTTCTCCTTTCAGATAAGTCTAGCTGTGTCAAGTTGATATAAAACTGGCCAACACAACTCTTTTGAGAGCACTAATAAGATTCTCAAGGGAATTTAAAATTTCCCCCCCCCAAGAGCATCACCCTCGATGGCTCAGTTACTTCCCTATAGGCCCTACCACCTAAAGCTTCCACTCCCAACACTGCTGGCCAAGTGCCTACCATGAAGCAACTGTGGGACAAACCATCCAATCCAATGCAAAGTATAGCACTCTCTTCTCCTTCTGTCCCTGAGGGCCATGGAAGGGTGGGCTTCTTAAACAATTACTTTTGTTGGGTAGAGGGTTGAGTTTGGAACTGACTCTCATGTATCCAAGCTGTCTTTACACGTTCTGTAGTGGAACCTTACCTTGAAATCATGAGCCTCTGCTTCTGCCCCCCAAGTGATGGAATCCGAGAATGCTTCTACCACACCCAGCTTAAACACTAACTTGAGATAAATTTTTTAAATCCCAAGTTGGAGTACAAAATTAAAGAGTCAAATAGTTCAGGCCAAGAATCTTCACATAAATGAGTATTTGTTCCTGTGTAAAATTTTAGAAGATATTTTGCTTCTCAGACACAAGATGCATAGCCAATATCATTCGCTGTGTTTTTATGGGAATATAAAAATAAATTATTAGTCCTTTGCATGGCAAATGTTCATATTCCTCTATTATTTTTCTTTCATTTTATTAAGAGCAGAGAAATCCATTAATAGAAGAGGAGAACTGTAGATTATAGCTGCCCTCTGTGGATCATTTGTTCCATGTGGGACTGTGGGACTTAAATTCTGATCAAGGGAGAGAGAAGATATAATCTCCCTCACTTTACTAAAAGGAAGTTGAGCTTCCTCTGCCATGGGGAGAGGTGAGTATATCTGGCATATGGCCCTGGCAGTGAAGGCCCAGGGAAAGCTGGTTGAGTTGACCTCCTGGCCAGGATCTTGGGGGGACTCCTAAAGCACACACATTCAAAACACCCAAGTGGCTCTTATTTGGAGTCATCTTGGTAAACATCTTCATCATCTCTTCCCTGATCACTAAGCTGAATATTTCTTTCTAATGCATTATCATTTTTTTATATTTTAAACTTCATTTTGTGGTAGCCAGAAGTTTTCCTGTGTCCTGTCCGGTCCTGCAGCTGCTCAGACCCATGTAAATACACAGAGACTCATATTATTTTCAAACTATATGGCCTAATGGCTCAGGCTTCTGCCTAGCTAGATCTTACATCTTAAATTAACCCATTTCTATAAATCTATACTTTGCCACGTGGCTTGTGACTTACCAGTACTTTACATCTTGCATCTCCTGATGGCGGTTAGTAGCATCTTCTTCCTCTCCTTTCTCCTCCCACTGTCCCTCTTGGATTTTCCCTCCTGGCTCCATCCTGCCCTGCCATAGGCCAATGCAACTTCATTTATCAACCAATCAGAGCAACACATATTCACAGCATACAGAAAGACATCCCACAGCTGTTTGTTATCTTTTAAAATAACCATGGGGTGCTGGAGATATGGCTCAGTTGTTGAGAACACTCTTCCAGAGGATCATGGCCTCCAGGGGCCCCAGACATGCATGTGACCCACAAACAAACATACAGACAAAACAGCAATACTCTTAAAATAAAGATGAACAAATATTTACAAATAAAAAAATAAAATAGTGGTGCCTAGATATGGAGGCATACAGCTATAATCCCAGCACTCAGGAGCTGGAGACTGGAAAATCAGAAATTCAAGGCCTTCCTATTATGTAGTGAGTTTGAGCCGACCTACATAGCATGAGACCCTGTTTCAAAACCAAAATTTAAAAATAAAGATGTCCATTTGGTAGTGCTTGTCCTTCTGAGAGCCGGATTAACCTCACACTGACCTCTAATTGGTTTGGATGTTGGGACTGATGACAGACGAAACCCCAAAGTGGGGTGTTCAGACTTAATATGGATGTGTGGTGACAGCCAACAGGCACACATTAACAACGACAAGGACAGGAGACGTTAGCCTTTAATGTGACCAGAAGCAAGCATGGGGCTGCAGGTCCTGTCAGGGGCTGGCTGGTTCAGGAATCAGGGAGAGGACGTGGCTCACGGGGTTCACAGGTCAGAAATGAGTTTCCTCCCCACTGTGGTCTGAGAATGTTCCAGCGATGGAGAGCTAGACTGGCACGTGTTTCCCACTTGCAGTCTTGATTCCCCACAAGAAGAAGAACTTGCTAACCAAGCGGAGCCAGGGTCACATTTGAAGTGGAGAAACCTAGGTGATTTGATCGTGAGCACATCAGGATGGCAAAGACCAGTGAATCTGTTTGTTTTCTGGCAGCTGGCATCCAAAGCCAGAAACATGTCAAATACCTACAGACTAAGAAATATCAGGGGTCAGAGAGTCACAAAACAACTGGAAATTTTTCCCGTGGTGTTTAAGTGAATTTAAATCTTTCTAATAAGTGGTGGTGGGGGGCAGTGAAGAAGAAATAAACTTTAAATATTAAACTTTTAGTGAACAACAATAGCAAGGGTAATAAGCCATTGACAGCAGACTAATGGCTTTATGTAATTGTGTTCCTTTCAATAGAGACAGGTTATTAAATATATACCTACCACTATTTAATTCTAATATCCTTACAAACCCTATAAAGCAACTTAACAAAATTTTTTTTTTCAAAAATCCTTTGTCAGACCACACATGTCACCGTATTCATAAAAGATTAGAACAATTATGCAAATAGCATTCTAGAAATAGCTCTGGGTATCCCATAATTCCTCAAGATAGATATGCAAATGAAACTGATGGTGACTGTGGGCTTAGAGAATTACACATGGCCCAATTACGCTCTCCATGCCTCTTTGCTGAACGCAAGCCTGTGATGGTGGTCCTTTCTTTTTTCCGCCTAGCACATGGCCACACTTACAGGGAAATAGTCAAGGACTATTATGGGGGAAAGGGGAAACAGAATGTTCAATGAGGAAAAGTCTCATCTTCTGGTGTATTTTAATTTAGGATTTCTCCTTCTCCCCGCCCCCGCCCCCTCCCCTGGGGCTGGGGCTGGAACCTAAGCCCCATGCTTACTATACAAGTCCCCTACCACCGAGGTAAATCCTCAAACTCTGCTATAGATTTTTTCTCTCCTCTCCTCCTCTCTCTCTTTTTCTCTTTCCCTCTCTCTCCCTGCCCCCTTCTCTCTGTCTCAGTCTCTCTCTCTCTCTCTCTCTCTCTCTCTCTCTCTCTCGCGCGCGCGCGCGCGCGCGCGCGCGCGCGCGTGTGTGTGTGTGTGTGTGTGTGTGTGTGTGTGTGTGTGTTATATGTATAGACATGTGTGCAGATGAAGGCCACAGGTTATCCAGCGTCTAGCTCAATCCCTCTTCACTTTATTTTTTGAGACAGGATCTCTCACTAGCCTGGAGCTCATCAATTCTGCTAGATTGGCAGGCCAGAATGTTCTTTGTGGCCCCTAAACTGTGGGCCTACAGTCCTCTGCTGCTGTCCTTAGCTTTTTCATGGGTGCTGGGATCAGAACTCAGGTCATCATGCTTACAATGCCAAGTACTTTACCCACTGAGCCACCTCCCCAGCCATACTATGTAACTGTTAAAATGAGGTACTGCTAAGCTAGCCTTGAAATGTAAATGATTTCCAAGGCCCTTCTGAAACTGTTGTATGGGCTCTATCTTCCAGAAAATGAATCTACTCTGCTCTCTCCATGTTCCAAGCAAGAAACCGGGTGAGCTTCTCACGTGTCATTTCCTGGCAGAAAATTAAGATATCCCTCCCACAAGGCTACACAGACTGGCATTCTACAGGTAATATAGTTGTACCCAAGAAATGTTTATTGCGTAGCTTTCTACAGTTTATATTCTCTCCACCTGTTGTACGGTGGCCACTTAAAACTTAATTTGTAAATGACTAAATGATTCCTTCTGGAAAGCAGGAAGTAATAGCTTCCATTTACCTGTCTCCTTAATGTTACCAGGAAATGAGATGAGTGCATTTATACCTCTTAAATGTGTTTGCAGTTTCTTGGTGCAATTATAACTGACTTCAAGTCTTCCAACTTCCAGATGTAAATCTCAGGCTATTTATTTACCAGGATACAGGGTTGGCTGGGTACCTCCTAAGCTTTCCCTTGATTTGGCCTGTTCTTTCTTAAAACAAAACCCACAAAATACCTTTCCCTGTGGTGCAAGCCTGTTCTTCCTCACTTGTGCTTTGGGAGGGGTTCAGTGGTCTCTTTGAGGGAAACGTGCTTGCTTTCTTTAAATTTGGACAAAGCTCGCCAGTGGTATCTTTGCCAGCTCTTCTGGTATGGACAGGTTACATATAACAAACGTCTTCCACGAAAATGACCCCATTCCTTTCTGACACCAGAATATTCAAATACCATAGGGGCAGGAAGTTTTGAAGAGAGAATTCTGTGATTTTATTTTACTGAGAGAAATAATTTTTTTTAAGCAGATTCCAGAATGAAGGGGCTGCTGAAGGAATCAGAGGGGTGTACAGCCCAGGAGGAGGGAAGGTGGGGCCTGGGCCATTTTGGTTCCAGAGCCCTGGTTTCCCCTTTCTCGTCAACTGGGAAACCAGAGCTGAATGCTTGTCAGTCTTTCCAGTCAAGCTGGAATGGAGTCTGGCCTCTGAGTTATCCCAGCTCTGTGCGGACCCATCTTGGCATCTGTCTGGTTCTGCTTTACTTTATGACTCGGAGTTCCTTTGCCAAGTTTCCCCTGCTAATTAACTAGTAACCAAGAAAACTGTATCCTACTTGCCCCTGTGTCTGGCACTGGCCAACCCAGAATGGGCTTCGTGCTGGCTTCCAATGTGTGTTGACTGGGTGGGTTTATAAGTCACTTCCCAGATTCCTCTAATTAGATATATGACTGTCGTAGTTACTTTTCTCTTTGCTGTGACCAAAAACATCTGACGGAAGCAACTTCAGGGAAGAAGGATTTACTCTGTCTTACAGTTCAGGGAATGTAATTCACCATGGCAGATCATGAGTGCTCTGTGGATGCCAGGTGAATATAATTCACCATGGCAGATCATGAGGCCCTGTGAATGCCAGGTGAATATAATTCCCCAAGGCATGCTGACTGGAGAGTGGGAGGGTCTGTGGTGGTGGGTGTCATGACAGTGGCCTCTCACAGAGAGTGACCGGGAAGCAGAGGCAGGACAGGAAATCAGGTGGGCTGTGACCCCCAAGATGTGCCCCTGTGACCTATATCAACCTATTGCCTGTTTGCCAACTGCTCTGCGGCCTCCCAAAATAGATCCACTAGCTGAGGGACCAAATATTCAAACACATGAGCTTGGGGTAAGGGGAGAGAGGGACAGGACCTTTGATATTCAAACCATAAGAATAACCTTTAAAATTTATACATACCTTGATCAAAAACATTTACTACAGTATAATTACATAGAGCCAACCTTGTAATAATAAATAACAAAAAACTATTTCAACACGGGTGTGGTGGCCCATGCTTTTAATAACAACAGTTGTGAAGCAGAGGAAGGCAGATTTCTAAAAGTTCGAGGGCAGCGTGATCTACATAATGAGTTCCAGGCCAGCCAAGGTTACATATTGAGACTCTGTCTCAAAAAACAAAAACAAACAAAAAAAAGAAAACCCTAGTTCGATATTTTTCTGAGGTCAAGATTATTAGCTGCAGACAGGACAATCTGAGAGGTAGAAAGCGTGACTTTGGTCTCCAACTTTGTGTGTGTGTTCGTGTGTGCATGTGCATATATGTACAAATGTGTAGATGTGGGAGGATGCATGTGCAGCTCAGAAAACACCCTATGGTGTCATCCCTTAGGTTCTATCTACTTTATTTTTTTAATCTTGTCTTTTCGAGAGGGGTGTGTGTGTGTGTGTGTGTGTGTGTGTGTGTGTGTGTGTGTGTGTGTATGTGTGTGTATGCATGTTTGTGTATATGGTATTATGCGTGTGTTGGATGTCAGTTGCTTTCCACTATATATATTGAGGTAGGATCTTTCACTTGAACCCAGAGTTCAACATTTGAGCTAGTTTAGCTAGCCAGCTTGCTCCAGGACCCTGTCTCTAGCTTTCTTGTTCTGGGGTTACAATCTGGCCACCACACCTACCATGTGCTTGCATTGGTGCTGTGGATGAACTCTGCTCTTCTGATGGTCTGGCTTGCTCATCAAGTGCTTTACCCATAGTTTTAATAGTTTATTGATGTATATGAGTACTCTATTTGCATGTATGCCTACATGGCAGATGAGGCCATCAGAGAGAAGAGGCCATCAGATCCCGTTGTAGATGGTTGTGAGCTGGAAATTGAACTCAGGACCTCTGGAAGATCAGCCAGTGCCCTTAATCACTGAGCCATTTCTGCAGCTCCCAACCCCTCTTTTTTGAGACACGGCCTCTCACTAGCCTGGGACTCATTAAGTAGGTTACCCTTGCTGGCCAGTGAGCTCTATGGATCCTTGTAATGACTGAAACCATGGTTGATTTTACTCCAACGTTAACAGTCTAGAGATTAAGGTCTATGGCCTTCACTGAAACCAGTGTCTCTCCTTGTGGTCTTAAGAGAGCTGGGCTGCTCTGGCTGCTAGCATCACATCCTCTCTCAAGAGCTAGGTTCAACCCTAAAAGTTTTGTTCAAGTTGGAGAAAAAGGAGAAAGAAACTCTTGAACTCAGCTCCATCTTGTCTTTGCTCCTCTTTCCTCCTGGGGTAGCAAAGAGGTGTGGAAAGAGTGCTGATGCAGAACCAGGTGTCAGTGGGTAAGGATGCTCCCCACTGTCTCCCTTAGCCCTCACTGAGAGGGCCCTAAAGGCCACTGATCTTGGCTGCCCACGTGGGGGAAGTATCTCCCAGGTGATCAGAGAGAATTCTTTGAGGCAGCTGCATTTCACAACCCAGCCACCTCACTGTCCTGACAATTTAAGGTGCTTGAGATAGACAGTAAGCCAGTAGTTGACTGCTCCAGGCTGCTCCAGGCAATAAGAGTTCACGACTACAACAGCTCCCCAAACCTCTCCCACAGTGCACAAATGGGATGAGGCCCACCACGGTATAGAGGGAGGCAGTCACTTTTTTTTTTTTTTTTTTTTAAAGATTTATTTATTTATTTTATATATACAGTATTCTGCCTGCATGTCAGAAGAGGGCACCAGATCTCATTACAGATGGTTGTGAGCCACCATTTGGTTGCTGGGAATTGAACTCAGGACCTCTGGAAGAGCAGTCAGTGCTCCTAACCTCTGAGCCATCTCTCCAGCCCCAAGGAACTTATTTTTTTTAACATTTATTTATTTTATATCTGCAGTACTTTATCTGCACATACATCTGCATGCCAGAAGAGGGCTTCAGATCTCATTAGAGATGGTTGTGTGCCACCATGTGGTTGCTGGGAATTGAACTTAAGACTTATGGAAGAGCTGCCAGTGCTCTTAACCACTGAGCCATCTCTCCAGCTCCAGCTCCAGCATTCATTCTTTATGTCTTGTCACTCTTTAGGTCTGAAAGTTTAATATGTAGTTCAGAGGGGTGGGAGCAGTAAGGTGTTTGGACATAGGAACGAGTCATAATGTGTGACACTGCCAGTGACCAGGGGTGGCTGGAGGACAAGAGAGGGCCAGAAGAGAGACTGGGGGAGGGGAACAGGAGATCCCATGTGACTCATGACTTGAGGCACAGCCTTCCTGGAGGGAACAGAGTGTAAGGTATTGTAGCTGGCCAAGAAGGGTTTCCCATGGTCCTTGGCCTGGGTCTAGCACAGAGCCAATGTCCAGGCAGCTGGGGCACTGTTGTTTGTACAGCCTCCTTGTGTTCCTGCCTCCTGAGATGTTGGCCATTTCACCTAGTATCCTGCTGGACATAAGATGGGGAGGAATCCCCACACAGGTGCAGAGAGCATGGAGAGTTATACCCACAGGCAATCCAAGAAGGGAATATGGAAATACAAGGAGACCCAGAGCTGGAGGAAAGAGCAGGGCCTATGAATGCCCTCCTATGGCCACAAAGATGGTTCACCCAGTCCAGAAGGTTGTTAGGAAGATGTGTGGTACATCCCACCTACTCAGTGACCCACCTGAGCTCTCAGCAGGGTCCCATCTTTCTGGGAACTTCTGAACCATGAGAGTAAACTGGCGAAGAAAGAAAGATGCTGAGGAACAAGGAAGGGGGCCTGTGCACCCATGGAGGCTGCAAGGCAGGAATAAGGACTGCCAGAGCCTGGGACGCTGGTGGAATTGCTGGACTCCGTGCTATGTCCATAGTTGGCCAGAATAATTGGAAATGACACCATCCAATTGCTAAGACCACCTCTGAGGGATGGCCTTGACTTATGAGCCAGATAGTCCTTGTTAAACCTCTGCTCCAGACCTGGGGCATTTTGGGGACTGGTTGTGTCCTCAGCAGGGCCAAGGCATCACTTTTGCTTTTTCAACTGAAGAATTGAAACCACCACCACCACCACCACCACCCAAAACAAGCAAACAACTAAGTCACAGATCAGACCTAGACTCTCTCCTGCAAGGCAGGGCATCTGAAAGAGAGGGGGCCGAAATAATTGTATTTCCTTTCTTTAAAAAGATCCAAAGAAAAGTGGGAGATGGGAGAGAGAGAAGTAATAATAGAGGAAAGGGGAAAGAAGAGGTGGGCTGGTGAGATGGGTCAGCAGATGAAGTAGCTTTCAGCTCACCAAGCCCAACAAGTTGTTAGATCTCCAGACCTGAACGGTGAAGGAAAGAACGAACTTCTTCAAGCTGTCCTCTGACTTCCACATGCACACCATGGCATGTACTCGTGAGTACGGCACATGCATGCACTCACACACAGACACACACATAAAAAGAATGGGAGCCAATTGGACAAACTGACAGGCTCTGGTAAGACCACACAGTGGATCCAACGATTACTTATCATGATGGCTACCGATTTGTTACACGCTCCCCATTTTGCTAGGAGTAGCCACGTTTTAAAAACGGAAAGTCAGGTTTCAATTTGCACAGCTCTACTCTTGCTGCAAAGCTCTTTGATAGAGGTACCAAAAGACCTAAACCTGCTCATTTTAAACTCAATAAATCCATGCCAGGACATGCAGATGGAATTTCTATACATAGCTTTTTCTTCCCTGTTGCTTTGAGTACGGAGAAAACTCTCTCAACTCACCCTGGGGAGGGGAGTGTGCTGAATTAATGTCCCAAATTAGCAAATGAGCCTTCTCAGTGCCTGTCTTCCTTCAGTGCACTGTACCTGCTATGCTACAAGGAGCTGAGCATCGGGGACACAGGCTGCACTTGCCTTGATGACCACCTTGTGCTGCTCTGGCTTGAATCCTCACTGGAAACCATGACCAAGTTTGCACACAGCATTGAGAAAGTTAAGTCATGCCTTGAAATAATGGAGGGCTGTGGAAGATGACTCTCCATGGAGAAGGGCTCCTGGCTCAGCACACCCCAAGAGGAACCACTGCATTGTGTAAGCATGCCAATCTAGTTCCTCTGAAAATACCCCCCAGGATCTCAGGGCCCCCAGCATCAACAGGTGAGACTGTCTCTGCTATTGTCTAAATGCTGTCTAAAGCTGGAATAGCTCTGCTATTGTCTAAATGCTGTCTAAAGCTGGAATAGCTCAGGCATGTCCTGTGATGGGTGGGCGCTGGTGGCATGCTAGGCACTAAATATTCTGTATAAAACATGGCCTTGCTGCCTAAAGCTGGAATAGCTCAGGCATGTCCTGTGATGGGTGGGCGCTGGTGGCATGCTAGGCACTAAATATTCTGTATAAAACATGGCCTTGGTGACCTCTGTGTTTTGAACATGAATCACTTGGATAGGTGTGTGGCAGAGGATTTACTTCCCCTGCCCCCTCTGTCTATGGCCCTTGAAAACCCAAGGGCGGAACTCTATCTGAACTAAGGTCACAGAGTAAAAGAGCCTTCCAAATAGAACAGTGTCTTCAGCTTTCACAAGCAGAACAAAATAATGCTGTTTAGTAGAGACACATTGCCCACATGGACTTACTGTTCACCTCTCTTGGACTTAATGTTTAAGTCAATATTAAGCTCAAAAATAAATCATATATTTACTACATCTATTATGAATAGTATGTCAAAATGATTACTTTGGTCATACCTTTTATTTATTTATTTTTAATCAGTGGCCCTTTCCTCCTTGTGTCTCTAGGAATCAAACTCAAGGTCTCTCAGGTATTAGGCAAATGTTCCCCGACTGAGCTACATCTCCAGCCCATTGGTTTTGTTTTTAAAACCATTTAAAATAGTATGTGTGTTCACTATTTCTTTCTTTAAAGAGAAGGGTCCCCCCCACGCCCCTTTTTTAAAGATTTATTTATTTATGTACAGTGTTCTGCCTGCATGTATGCCTGCAGGCCAGAAGAGGGCATCAGATCTCAGTACAGATGGTTGTGAGCCACCATGTGGTTGCTGGGAATTGAACTCAGGACCTCTGGAAGGGCAGTCAGCCTCAACTTACCCATTTTTATCTTGTACTTCAAAGTTAAAAGGCAATTGCTGGGGAGACGGCTCGGCAGTAACCTGCTTGCTGCAAAAGCAGGAGAAGCCGAGTTCAGATCCCCAGGACTCACGTAAAAAGTAAAAATCTGGGGACACCTGTAATCTTCAGTGCTGAGGAGGTACAGACAGAAAGGTCCCTGGGGCTTACCAGCCAGCCAACCAGCCAATTGGCAAGATCCAGGTTTTGAGAAACCCTGTCTCAAAAAATAACATGGGGAGGAATAGAGACCAAAAGCAGCCAAGTTCTGGCCCCATGTGTATATGCATGCATATCTACACACATGCACATCTACACATACGAACACTAGCCCCCACCCCCACTCGCAAAGGGCTCCCAATGTCCAAGCCGAAAACCTGAACCCGGCCAGCACGTACTAAAGGACAGAACTAAGTGACTTAGCCACAGCCAAGGGGGCCTGGCCTCAAACAACAGAACAGGCACTGCAGAAGGAAAATACTGGTGTATTTGTGTAATGCAAAGAGAAGTACAGATAGAAATCTCCAAAACGCAAGTTACATTAATAAAAACATAGCAGTTTAAGCAAAAAGTATTATACAGTACTTGCAATGTAGTCCTTCGGTTCCAAATGACAATGTCTAACAAAGAGATAGTGTTTTAAATTATAGTTCTTATTAATCATTGAAATCAGCCATCAAGAGAACAGCACCACCTAACTCAGCAAACACCACAGGAAAAACGTTTTGTCTCCTGGGAGAGGCACCATTTATATCCCATTTCTTTTTACCATGGACAAAAGTCTTCAGAGTGTAAATTATTTTCATAAGACAGAGCAAAACTGGGCTTATCAAAGCACAAGCCATTTCCACAAAAGTATTTTAACTTTTTACTGGGGGGGAGGAAAAACCCAAACCCAAACCCCAAACCCAAACCAACCTGTGGTTCTCTGCCCTCCAGAGCCCGCCCCATCCGCAAATCACGATCAGCACAAACACATGCAATAACTTTTTTTTTTCTCTCCACATTACTATCCAAAACACTTTATACCGTTTAAAAGCCACAGTCCCACAGAAAGATTCCGTTCAAGATTGATATACAGAACAGCTGTTGCTAATGTGTCGTTTTTAAAGTAAAATAAACAGGGCTCCAAACCTTGCTCGTTAACTGATTCCAAAGTGACTGCCTTCCTACCCATTCCCATTTCCTCTTAAAGTTCAGTGTCAGCGCTGGGAAAAGTTCCCCACACTTCCAAACAAGGTACACAGCACACCTAGTCCTGTGGCCTGCAGAGGGGACTTCAGACAACTTCGTCTCTCTTCCATCTCCAATAGAAGATCCCCTAGCCCTCTCCTTCACTGCAATGCAAAGGTAATGCCACTTGAGGTTGTCAAAAATAGCTTCTGTAGAAAACTGGCCATGGTCTCTAGGAAACTTTGCATGAATAAAACCAGTGTAGCCTTTATTTAAAAAAAAAAAATCATACGTGGAAGAAAATAAGTCGGTACCAGTACAAAAAAGACTGCAGGGCCTACGGCCAGGAAGAAAGTATAATTAGAAGGACGGAACTGGACCTCGGCATCCCCTCCCCCGCCCCCCAGAACAGGAGTCTGTACAATCCAAGTGCGCGTCCACTTTGAGAGTCTTGTGAAGGCAGCGGAGAAAAACCAGACACGGGACAGAAGGGGAAGAAGCGCGGTCACAATCGAAGCCAGAGGGAGCCTGGGTGGCAGAGCGCGCCTCACAAACCAATGCCTTTCAGGTCGCAGGGGAGGGTGGCCTGCGTAGCCTGGGGGCTCTGGCAGCAGGGAAACTGGGCTCTGAAACAGTCCCTCAGCTCCCGGTTGAAGAGGAAGCACACCACGGGGTTGATGCCAGCCTGCGCGAATGTCAGCCACACCGAGGCTGTCAGGTAGGCCTGCGGGACAGCGCCAGGCTGCACCAGGACGCGCAGGTAACTGGCCACCACATAGGGCCCCCAGAGGAGCAGGAAGAGCAGCGTGATGGCGTAGAACATCTTGCACAGCCTCTTCTCCGTTTTGAACTCCTCCAGCACCAGGAGGCGCCGGGCGCCGCGGCCCGGGCCTGCAGGCCTGATGCCCACCAGGGCGGGTGGCGTGGGCCCGCGGCCGAAGCCCGCCGTCCAGTTGGCAGCCGCTTGGCCCGTGGCTCCCGGGCCGTGGAAGGTCCAGTCGTGGCTGACGGCGGGCACCAGGCGCGCGGGCCGCATCTTGCGGCGGTCGTGGATGAAGAAGAGCAGGCGGAGGTAGACGAGGTGCGTGGCGCCCACCACGGCGGCCAGCAGCAGCAGGAAGCCTAGCGCGCCCGGGGCGCCGTCGGGCCGCTGCTCCAGGGCACACGGCGCGTCCTCGTCGTCCGCGCCACCGCCGTCCAGCACCGGCGGGAAGGCCGCGGCCAACGCCAGCGCCCAGGCGGCGCACACCAGCATCGCGGCGCACGGCCAGCCGGCCAGGCGCTCGGCGTAGAAGCGGTGGTGCGCGATGGCCAGGTAGCGGGTGACGCCCACGCCTAGAAGCAGGAAGGCCGCGTGGAAGCAGAAGAGCGCGGCTAGGAAGGCCAGCAGCTTGCAGCCCAGAGCGCCCGGAGGCGTCCCCGCCGCGGCCGCCGCGCGCCGCGCAGCTAGCATGACGGCCGGGAGGCAGGCGAGCGCGCGCAGCCCGTCGGCCAGGCACAGGTCGAGCAGCAGGTAGTAAGGCGCACGGTGCAGGCTGCGCTCCCGCACGATGAGCAGCGCGAACAGCACGTTGCCCGCCAGGCTCACGCACAGCAGCAGGCTGAGCGTGGCCAGCCTGAGGCCCAGCGCGGCCGCCTCGGCCCCGCCGCCGCCGCCCGGCTCACTGGCGTTCGCCATCGCGGCCGCGCTCCTCCCCGCCGGCCCTCGCCGCTCGCCGTAGGCCGCCCCGGGCCTGCGCTCCGCCGCGTGAGCTCCCCGGGCCCGCGGGGCTGTCAGCCCGCGCCCGGCCGGCCCTGCCCCGGGGGCTCCGCGCGCCTCGGCCGCGCCGCCGCCATCTCAGCCGCGGTGCGCGCGGGAGGCGACGGCCACTCCCTGCGCCCTGGGCGCGGCGGGCTTCACTGCGGGCAGGCCCGCAGCCCCCCGCATGCTCCGCGCCCTCCTCTCGGTCCTCTTCCGCCGCCGCGCCTCTTGGCTCTGCCCCCCGCCGAGCCTGCCGCTGCCGCCGCCTTCGCCACCGCCTTCGCCGCCGTCGCCGCCGCCGCCGCCGCCGAGCCCCCTCCCCTCCGCCGGAGCGCGCAGCGTGGCCGCCGCCGCCAGTCCCGCCGAGGCATCCCGCGCCGCACCGGGCCTGGCTGGGCTGGGGGCGCCGTTGCGACAGCCGGGAGGGGAGGCAGGGCCCAGGACGCGAGGTGGCGACAAGTCGCGTTTAGCCCCAGGTAAACGGGGGTTCGGCGAAGGTGGCATCAGGCGCCAGCGCTGGGGTCACTGTGGCCGGGAGCTGGGAACACGGTGGCCTGGGGTGGTAGGGTCTGGGAGGCCTGGGGGAAGAGGAGATAGGGATGTCTCGGGGTGAACCTTCTGTTGGCAAGCTGGTAATGATGGGCAGTAACATAGCGGGGTAATCACCGAACACCAATACCCAGGTGAAGCTTGATGTGGGCGGCAGCCCGCGGGGGACGAGCACCCCCTGCCACCCCCACCTCCAGCCACAACTGCAAAGTTGCTTCTGTTCCAAAACCCATCAGGTACCCCAGGAAGCCTAGGTTTAGAGGGCAAGGGAGTCCAGAGCCAGGAAGTGGCCCAGCTGGGCTCTCGATGTTACTTAGTCCTATTTCCAGGACTGGACTTTCAGGGATCCTCAAGCATGCTTGCTTTCTAACTCCTAAGTGGAACATCAGCCAAACATGTACCACAGCGTTTTCCTTAAGTGATGCCTGCATTTCATGGGATATCCATTTCCTGGGTTAGTCTGAAATGGCCAGTCCCATGTTCTGGTCCGTAAACACCTTTGATCCTGCTGGGCCCACTGTCTGCACCAGCTTCACAAACAGGCTCTTCTTAAGGCTTTTGGAGCAGCCTTTTTGTCATTGGCTTCTGTTCATTTGCTTCCTGGTACTTAACTGTTTCCCATCATCTTTTTTTTTGGGGGGGGGGCGGGTTTGGTTTTTTTAAGATGGGGTTTCTTCGTGTAGTTTTGGTGCCTGTCCTGGATCTCACTCTGTAGACCAGGTTGGCCTCGAACTCACAGAGATCCGCCTGGCTCTGCCTCACGAGTACTGGGATTAAAAGTGTGCACCCTCAGCGCCCGGCCCATCATCTGCTTTTATTTCTTCTTAAAAATCCTGTCCATCTAACTAGTCTCTAAATATTGTGCATGTGTGTATGCATATGTGTGCCTGCATGTCAGTGTGTGTGTGTGTTTATATCAATATCCTCATTTGCTTAGCATGGCAAAAACAGAATTAAGGGCTGTATTGTTTTTCAGATATAGTCATTTAAAAAAATCTACATGCATAGTGGGCCTCTTGGTGAGCATTCCCAAGATCACCATCACAGAGAGTCAGAACTTAGCCTTTGATAGAAAAGGAATCTCAAATGGTGCTGGAGAAGAAGAGGGATGAGGAGAGCGGTGATAAGCAGGCTTGTTCTGCCAGCAGGGTTTAAGAGGGATGACACCTGTGGTCTCAGCACCCAGAAAGCTGAATCAGAAGGATGGCAAATTGGAAGCCCATCTGGGCAACTTAACAAGTCAGAGACAGAGTGCAGAACTTGAAAGTTAGTCCAGAGCCTCAGATTTTGCATTTGGAAATCACTGGGGATCCCCTTAAAATGGGATTCTGACTCAGTATTCCAGAATGGGCCTAGATAATGACACCAATATTGGCTGTTGGCCCCACTTTGAATGGCAAGGCCTTTGAATACAGTTTGGACATGTTTGCAAAAATCTAAAGAGAATGCCATTCTTGGTACTCCTAAGTGGTCAAGGGGAAGTGGCTGACTAGGCAGTCCTGTAAATATATGTGACAGGAAAAGAGCAGTGTGTTTGAGAGGGTGCACTGGTTAGGAATTGGGTTTTCATCATGGTAGTAGAGACATGTTTGGAGGTGAGTGCTTGCTGGTGTTGGTTAATTTCACAGATGGAGTCTGTGAAAGTATTTCCCTACCCTTATGATCACAATGGGCTGCAGATGTCCCAGGCAGAGAAAGAGGGGAGAGCGGAAGTATTCCTGGTGTGTAGGTTAGCCCCCTTTGTGAGCTTTCTAGAAGACCTACACCACAGCAAGCACGATGTTATAGACTCCCACGCTCAGTGTGTGTGTGTGTGTGGGGGGGGAGGGTTCTTTTTCTTTGTTTAAAGCCAGATGCGTAGCCCTAGACAATGGGATCTTGCCACTGTGTGGGCTGTACTTGCCCAGAGAAGGAAACACCGTCTGTGGGTTCTTTATGTTGTTATTAAAGGCAGCTTCTATATATTGATCACCCAGATATCAAACTGTGTTAAATAACAGAATTATTTGATATCATTGCCATGGGCATGTGTATTATGTATGGGTACAATCTCCACTTTGCAGATGAAGCAGTGTGCACATGCTGGCTTCAAGCTTGCAGAGTATAGACTGGGCTGCCAGGCTAGCCCCAGGAATCCATCTCTCTCCTCCTCCCTAGCACTAGGATTACAAGCAAACTTCACTGTACCTGGCTATTTTATTTTAACATGGGTTCTAAGGATCAAACTCAGGTCCTTCTGCAAGGCACGTACCTTAGTAACTAGCTGAGCCATCTCTCCAGCCCCAAATTCTGACTCTTGAGATGACAGCCAACAGTAAACAGCAGGTGCTCAGGACAGAGAATGATAGACCCTTCAAGGGGAGAAGGACTTTTTAAAACCAGCTAAGCCAATACTGAGGTTTTACAGAGTCATTCATGGCTGAGTGAGAAGAAGTGCCCAGGTCCTCTCATTTCAGGTCAGACCCTCCCCACTGAGATGGAATATTGACAGCATTTGCTGTTATGAATATAAATCACTCAACAAGTCATTTAACCCCTTGAAATCTAGAATGTTCACATTTACAAAATAGGGTATTGATTTCCTAGGGTCTCTGAGTCTGCAGTTTAGTTTGTATGTGAGGGGGAAAAAAATGGAGTTTAAATGGGTCTGTTTCCCAAATGGAGAGAGCTAATCTTCAGAGAAGGTGAGGAAAAAGAATCCATAGTTCTCTTGTGCTTTAAATTCTATATAAAAACATATTAGTATTTTTATATTTATCATATTTATATATTACATATAAAAGTATATATTTTCTTCTTCTCCACTGCTGCCTATTTAGTCTCATGCACTTGTCTTTGGGATCTGAGGTTTGCTTTAGTCATTTACGCAGAATCAAACAGGATCAGCAGCCGTAGGACATGTAAATCAGGACTGTGGTAGCACTTGTCCACGGCTTTCATTCTCAGCGTTTGTTCAATAGATTAACACTTAAGGAAAAGCCATTAACATTTCATCAGCCAGAAACAACTCGTATTCTTTTTACTTCGGGCCAGGCTCTTAAATATTTTCTTAGACATCAGGTTGAATGTCTCATGTTAAAGGCAAATGAGATTTTTTTTTCAATAAAATTTTCTACCTTGTTTAAAAGCAATTCTTTTCTTTTGCATATAGATAAAAGAGTTGGAAAACTCCCTCTGTCAGTTATATCACCTCTTTGATGCACATGGTGTGACTGGTAATGTAAACCAGCTTGTTCAGAGGGACTAGTTGGCACACTTTGGCGTATGCAGCTGTAGCCATGGGTCCCGTCATCATGGAAGCCATCTTGGCCGCTACCTCAGATTTGTCTGGTCATTTACCTGTGGGTACAAGGAATGCCAAGTTGGAGAAGATTGCATTGACAGTCCCATCTTGACTCTTAGAAGCAGTGGGGTAGAGTTTAGACCCATTGGATGTTAGGTTATCAGATCATAGCACTGGGCTGCTCTGTGGCAGTCAGCCATAACTTCAAGAATGCAAATAGGCTTTGGAAGTAGATCAACCCTGGCTCACACCCAAATGAGTTATTCTCTATGTACACCTGGGAAAGTCCTTTTTGCTCTGAGCTTCTGAACCTCAGAGGTCTGTTGTGAGGAAGAATCAGTTAAAGAGACCTGCTAGTAGATAGCAGAATGCAAGGTGTGTATTCGGTGGCATGGAATTAGTGATAGCTGAAGATGATGACCGGGGACAGATGTGTCAGGGGCCTTCTCAGGTGCTCATACCTCAGTCCTGCAAACAACAATGACTGAAGACAAGGACAATTTGATCCCAGCTGACCCAATACCAGATAAGATAGCCTCCATGCGTGCACACCCTGGCTTGAATGGCCATGGATTGTAAAATATGTGCACCAGATGTATGGAACTCTTAAAGAAGCAAGGAGCTGCCATGAAATCTGGGGCCACATGGCCCCACCAGCAAGGCAAGACAGCAACACAGACAAAAGTTAGTTTGCTACGGAGCAGTTATAGTTCCCTTGATTTTATGGATTTACCTCTGTATGGTGCCGTGCAAATGTTGGAAATTTACTGTGTGACAAGATGGCTTGCATTTGAGTTGGCATAGAGAATACATAAATGGGTCAAGCTACAGTTAGTTGGGGTGCCAGTCAGGTAATGTCACATGACCACACACGGTGGTCACTGGTTTCATGCCATTTGTGCACAAGCCTTGTTCTCTGCAAATTCATAGAGACAAAAGTTGGTTGCAGAGGAGATTGGAGCGGGGCTGGGCCTGGCTATAGATAGCATTTGTCCAAAGAGTGAGGAAAATTTCCTGAATTAGGTATTTTGGAGAGTTACACAATCCCGTGAGTGGCCCAAGAGAAAGAATTACAAATAATACAAAATAAAACCCAATTTGTATTAAAGTAAACCCAGCACTATGACCTTATTAAGGAATGGATTGTTGTCCAAAAGTGATACACACTCCTGCTCATAGTTTTCTGAGTGAATGTCAGCCTGGAGGGTCTGAGTTCTGAGACTGGCCTGGGAATGGCCACAGAAGCCAGTCACATTTTCCATATGGTCACATGTACAGACTTGCCTCTTGCATGGACTTCAGGATTTGCATCAGGAAGAGCTGATGTGAGTTTGGGAGGACATATGGAGGGTTTCAGTCAGTACTCTTCAATCAGCATAGATACTCAGAAAGCTGTCATTTGTTTATGTGCAGTGATGCACTGCGGTGTTTGTGTGCATCATCGAGGTGCTTCTACAAAAATACTCAACTTCATAAGTGCTAATTATGTAAGGTAGGCACAGATAGAACAGAGTGGAAGGATAAGGTGAATATCTCATTTCTTTTCTTTAAAAAGATGTGTGGGCTGGAGGGTGGTAGCGCACGCCTTTAATCCCAGCACTCGAGAGGCAGAGCCAGGCGGATCTCTGTGAGTTTGAGGCCAGCCTGGTCTACAGAGTGAGTTCCAGGACAGCCAAGGCTGTCACACAGAGAAACCCTGTCTCAGACAAACAAACAAACAAAGATGTGTTTGGGCGGTTATATATACTATGTGTTGCAGGTGCCCTCAGAGGTCAGAGGCACTGGAACCCCTGGAACTGGAGTTATAGGCAGTGTGAGCTGCCAGATGTGGGTGCTGGAAACTGAACCTGAGTCCTCTGCAAGAGCATGTACTCTTAAATGCTGAGCCATCCCTCTAGTCCTCAGTTATTAATAAGTGACAGATAATTGCAGGAAAACATCAGCATGACATGGTCAAATGGACTGTACTCTACAACATTGAGAAGGAAAAACAACAACACTGTATTCTACACAATCCTTAAATCCCCTGAAAATGTTCTGAGACTCCAGGTCCCCGACTGCATTTGCGTGCAGTGTTTTGTTAAGGGCATTGGGTAGCATATGCAGAACAGCCTCAGGTATCTGCGTCGGAACAGATGAGAGAGAGCTCTTCTAGGAAGTACACTGCAGTGGGCAGGTGCTTCCAACATTGTAAAGGATCATGCAGGATCAACAGTGGTGTGCCATTACCATCAAATGTCCACCGTTGATGGTGGTTTACTGCGATGAATTCTCAAGTGACTTAAAGCCATGCTTCCACGTGAGGAAGAATGGCTACCTTTTTGGTTTTTTAATTATAATGTAATTATGTCATTTTTCCTTCCCTTTTCTCCCTCTAAACTCGCCCATGTACCTACCTTGTTCTCTTTTAAATTCATGTCCTCTTTTTCTTCAGTTGTTAATATATATTTGTGTGTGCGGATATATACACACATATACACATTTGTGTGTGTATATATATCCTGCTCAGACAATATATATCCTTCGAGGCTAACCATTTCCGGGTTGAGGCCTCCTGAGCTTTCCCCTATGCATGATAACATGTCTGTTGGTGTTGTCCTTATTCAGGTCATGGTTGGGCAGCCATGCTGGTGAGATTTCATAGGTGTAGATTATCTGGCATTTCTAGGAGGCACGATCTCATATCAGATTTCCTGTTGCTCTGACTCTGATGATCTTTCTACCTGCCTTTCCCACAGTGATCCCTGAGCCTTAGGTGCAAGGGTTGTGTTGCAGATGTATCAGTTGGGACTGGGCTCCACAACTCTGCATTTGGGTTGCGATTTTGGTTTGTGATTTTTCTCTAACGGTCTTCATCAATTGCATAGAGAAGTTTCCTTGGTGAGAAGGGGTAAGACCTAGACTTACCTGTGGGTTTAGACAGAATAAATATGTAGAACGTAGTTAGAGATTATGTGGGTTTGATAAAGTGGTGGTTGTAGATTCTCTTCCATGATCCGTGACTTCTCTAGCTGCCAGTGACTTGGCTAGGTTTCCAGTCCTAGGCATTGCTGTGGATATCACTCTGTGTAAATAAAGTTCTGGTTGGCCAGTGGCCAGGCAGGAAGTATAGGCTGGACAAGAAAGAAGAGAATTCTGGGATGTGGAAGGTCGGGTGGAGAAAGACACCGCCAGCCCCTGCCATGACAAGATGTAAGGTACTGGTAAGCCACGAGCCATGTGGCAAAGTATAGACTAACAGAAATGGGTTAATTTAAGATAGAAGAAGTAGATAACAAGAAGCCTGCCATGGCCATACAGTTTGTAAGCAATATAAGTTTCTGTGTGTTTACTTGCTTGGGTCTGAGCGACTGTGGGACTGGTGGGTAAGAGAGATTTGTCCTGACTGGGCCAGGCAAAAAAACTCTAACTACAAGGCATTATTTCCCTCTTGTTGATGTCAGTCCAATTAGAGAGCTGTTGGTTACCACCAAGTTACATGGGCCACTACTGCGCCTTTAGGGTTATTTGCTGTGCTGGCCATTGTTGTGGCTGGTTCTTAGGTGTCATAGGTGGGTAGGACTATTGGTTGCTCCCCTCCTTTGGAAGTGTGCATGGTGCCTTCTAATATCATGAGAACTAATGCTTATGGAGGAGGCTTTGGGCTCAGGTCTACCTTGGGTCTTCAGGTCTGAAGTGCATGGTGTCTTCAGCGATAGGGACTTGCCTTCCACCTCCGGGGGACCACCAAAGCAAAATCCTACAATGTTTTGGGAGTCTCTTAGACAACTCTGACTAACAGCTCAAAAGAAAGCTTTACAAAAGAGGGCTTCTCATGCTCTTGCTGGGATCTTTGTCAGGCTGTGACTTTTGAGGAAAGCATTGTGAGCCAAGATGAAAATGTTTCATTTCAATTATATTTGTCTGTGTATTCACTGACTTGCATGTGTTATAGGTACTTCTAGGTAGATAGTTAATAGCATTCTCTCTTATGGCTTTACAGACAGCTTTACTGGTACTGTACCCTCCTTCATCTGTACTTATCGCCCTCCCCATCTGTAGTTAAAGCCCTCCCCCCATCTTCCTCATTCCCCCATCAGATCACTTGGTCCCTGCTCTTCCCTCTCTATCCCTCACCCTGCCCCCACCCCCTCCACAATGGCCCCCTTTGACTTCCCTGGGTTCTGTAGTTACTCCAGGTCATATGCTCACATCTGAAGATTGGGAGCTTTGGAGCCAACGAGGTGGGGGGGCCTGAGGACCGAACCCAGGGCCTTACACTTGCAAGGGCTCTACCACTGAGCTAAATCCCCAGCCCCTGGGGCCTTCTTTTATGTGACCCTTCTCCTTACCAACTCCACTCGAAAGCCGAGTAGACTCCCTCTAGTGGTTAAACTAGCTAGTGTTGTGATCCTCACTTACTTGTGAAGGCCCTAGCAGGATGTGGGTGCCACCCAAGGTCCACCCATCAGTCCTCCTGTGGTGCTTGGAGCTAGCCCTGGATAAGACCTCCTGTCCTGCCCCTTCATCCTCTCCTCCACTTCCTTTCTTCACTCATAAACCAAGCCAGAGGGATAACGTTGTTGGTGAAGTACTTGCCTTGTAAGCAAGCTCTCCTGAATTCGAGCTCAAGAACCCATGTCAAAAAGCCAGGCCTGGGGATGCGTGCTTATAGTCACAGTGCTGGGGAAGCAGAGACGGGCTCACTGGCTGGCCGGCCAACCTAACTTAGACTAAGTTGGCAACTCCAAGCCAATGAGAGAAGATGTCTCAAAAAACAGGGTAGATAGCACCTGAGAAATGACATCCAGGTTGTTCTCTGGCCTCCACATGTTATGCACACTCTGACACATAGAAGTACCCTCCAACACACACAAACACACACAATTAAATAGTGCACAGAATACTGTAATTATCTGTATTTTCTGGGGTGTAGCTTTTGTAGGACATTCTTTTAAAGTGTTTTAAGCTGTGGAACCAAGAGGTCCATCATTCGGGATACACCTGCTATTTGTTGATTTTTCTAGTTTGTTGCTGTGGTTTAGGATGTGGTTTGTGCCCTCCCACCCCAAGCCTTCCGGTGTTGGAAGCTTGGTTCATAGTATGACAGCATGGGAAATGGAGCGGAGGCCTTGGAAGGTGGAACATGGTGCAAAGTCCTCAGGTCACCGAGGCACGGTGGTTTGTTTCTGCCTGACCTACCTGAGAACATGCAAGGTCTGATTCGGCATTACAGATTTTAAGCTCTGGCATCTCTCAGAAAGCCTCCCAATGCCACAGTTCTTCCATCCTCCTTCCATGCCTCTGGTCTGGTCTGGACCATTCTGCTCTGCTGCCGTCTCACCCCCTCCATAGCATTCTGTCCCCCAGTTGGGGTGTCAGAGCTGCCATACTGTGTGGCTCACATCTTTCTTTTTTTTTCCTTTAGCCTCATATTCATGTGCTTTAGACAGGTCAGGCGACTCTGGAGAAAGGTGCTTGGGAGTTCAACACTGTAAGATTGTAGACCTCTGGAAAGGGTGTATTTTGCCATTGTAGATGGCAGCATGGCTGATAGAATCTTACTGGGCTGGAAATAACTAATATGAGCAATTTTTCATATGCTTATCTGCTGTGTTTACCTATCCTTTACTGATGGACTTACCCATTTTTGCCCATATATTTCAGCAGGCTATGTATTATTACTGACTCTGAGAGTTGGCATTCTTGAGGGCCATCATGGTTTGGAATGCTATTTATGTCATAGATGGAGCTTTTATGGCGTGAAATTGAACTACCTTAAAGCTCCTTTTGTATAGTAAGCAAAACCCAGTGGGTACTGTCACGGTGTTTTTTTTCTGTGAGTCACTGAATGCTCCTGACCAAGGACTAAGTGTGCAGGCCAATGACCTATGAGTCTTGGGAGTATTTTCCCTAATAAACACACTTCATGTAAAAAAAAAAAAGTGCACATATTTTCTCATTGTATGAGTCTTTAGGTTCTTTATTGTTTTTTTTTTAAAACAAATTTCATTTGTGTGTGTGTGTGTGTGTGTGTGTGTGTGTGTACCGCATGTGCCACTGCACATGTGTAGAGGTGAGAGAACACCTGTGGGCGTTGTTTCTCGTTGTTTCTCGCCGCCTGCTGTGCACTTCCTAATGATCAAACTCAGGTCATCCGGCTTATCCGGCTTGGTGGCAAACGCTTTTACCCACTGAGCCATCACGTCAGCCCATTTAATGTATTTTAAAAAGCAAAGGATTTTAATTTTTATCAAGTCTTATTTTTATTTAGATTATTAAAGGGATCATAGTTTTGACAAATTCTTGCCTAAACCAGGTCACAAAGATTTTTCTTCCATGTTTTCTTCAAGTAGTTTTTGGATTTTATGTTTAGTTTGGTTTTTTTTTTCATGTTCCACATTTAATTAATTTTGACAAATAGTCTTAAGTACAGATTGAAGGTTCTTCTCCCCTCTCCCCCCACGGATGTTCAGTTGGTCTAGCACCCTTGGTTAACCTTATCAGTTACTCGGTTGCTTTTATATCTTGGTCAAAAACTAACTGTCCATCATCTATGGGTCCATTTCTAAACTCTCTCCTCTGTCCTAGCTCTCTATTTCAGGGTATTAATGCCACACCACATTGATTATTGTGGTTTTACAATGAACCTTAAAAAATGTTCTTTTTTACTCTTTTTTCCAGCTTTAGTCTTTTTCCAAAATTTGGCTATTTTTTTTGAGTCATTACCATTTAAATACGAGTTTGAGAATAAAGTTATCATCTTCCGAAAAAATGCCTGCTGAGCTTTTAATTGGGATCATGCAATGAAGAATTAAAATCTTCAGAGCATTGTTTTCTCCCAAACAGGGTGGAGCTTCTCATTTATTTGGTGAGCTGCTTTTTTTTTTTTTTTTTTTGAGACAGGGTTTCTCTGTGCAACAACTTTGGCTGTCCTGGATCTCACTCTGTAGACCACACTGGCCTCACATTACAGAGATCCACCTGCCTCTGCCTACCTCCCGACTTGGTGTCTGTTTCCTTGCTCTCCTTTTCTGAAATTCAGTACCTACTTAATTTTAACTTGACACAATCAAGAGTCATCTAAGATGAGAGCCTTGATGAGGAATTATCTAGATCAGGTTGGCTTGTGGGCATGTCTGTGGGAAATCCTCTTGACTGTCGATTGAGGTGGGAAGACATACCTTTAATGGTGGCACCATTTCATGGCTGGGCCCTGGGCTGTATGGATGTAAAGGAAGCTAGCTGAGCCACTGAAAGCAAGGGGCCATGCATTTCCTCTCTCCGCTGGACTGTGGGTGTGACACTTTGAGAGCCTACCTGGACTTCCTTGCATTAATGGACTGTAACTTAGAATTCTGAGCCAAATAAGCCTTCCTCCCCTACGTTGCCTTATATCCGCATAGTTACCCCAGCAACAGAAACGAAATCATGACATGTGGGTCTTCCTTAGTTTCTTTCAACAGGTCTGTATTTGTCCATGTATATTATTTGTCAGATTTATTTGCCAGCATTTCATGTTTTTAAACTATTATAAATAGTATTTCAAGAACCCTCCCCTTCCAGTATAAAAAAAAATTGGATTAAATTTTGTAAACTGTTCCTGTATTTTGAAACTTTGCTAAACTCACCCACTCTAGTAACCCTTTGGGGAGGTCCTGTCAGTTTCCTACATACAGATTATTGTCTGTGACTGAAGAGGATTTTAACTTCTTTTCCAATCTAGAAAATACTTTTCTTTTTCTTAACCTTATAGCTTTGGTAATAGGCTCCAACAATCTGTTAAACAAGTGATGAGGGCAGGCCTCAATGGTCTCTCTCTCTCTCCCTTATATTGATGGGAAAGTGTTTGGTCTGTCACAGTTAAATATAATTTAACTTAACTCAAGTTTTTGTAAATGCCTGTGTGTGAGCAAGCTCCTTAACTTTGCTGGGACTTTCTCCATTTTTTTTTAAAAGTTTGGGTATAAATGTTAGGTTATTGCAGACGCCTCTTTGCATCTGTTAATAGTATTGTGGATTTACTTTAAGATTTTTACATTTATTTACTTAATGTTTATGAGTGTTTTGTCTGCATGTATGTTTGTGCACTATATGAAGGGGTCAGAATATGGTGTTTGATCCCCTGGAACAAACAAAAAGAGTCGTAGATGTTTGTGAGTCACCATGTGACTGCTGGGAATCGAACCCTTGTCTTGTACAAGAGCAACAGGTTCTCTAAACCACTGAGTCATCTCACAAGCCCCACATTTACATTCTTAGTTTGTTGTGAAGTATGTTGATTGACCCTTACACATTACATGTCTCCCAGATAAACTCGCTTTGTTGTGAAGTATTGCCACTTAGGATACGCATGTGTTACACTTGTTAACATTTTGTTTAGAATTTTTGCACTTATATTCATGAGAGTTATTATTTTTTCTTCAGGGTAAAGCTGACCTAATAGGAAGTACTTCTCTCTCTCTCTCTCTCTCTCTCTCTCTCTCTCTCTCTCCCTCTCCCTCTCCCTCTCCCTCTCCCTCTCCCTCTCTCTCTCTTTCCCTCCCCCCTCCCTCCCTCTCCCTCTCTCTCTCTCTTTCCCCTCTCTTTCCCTCCCTCCCTCCCCCCCTCTCTCCCTCCCTCCCCCCCTCTCCCTCCCTCTCTCCCCCTTCCCCTCTCCCTCCCCCTCCCTCTCCCTCCCTGTCTCTCCCTCTCCCTCTCTCTCCCTCTTCCTCTCTCTCCTAGAGTTCACATGAGGTTAGTGGGTTTTATTTTTTTCTTTATGTGTTGTATAGAATAAGCCTGTGAAGCCATTTGAGCTGGGGATTTTATTTGAGGAATGATTAGTTATATTCCAGGTTTTTTTTTGGGGGGGGGTATAGATACATAGCTGTTCTAATTATGTTTCTTTTTGAGTAAATGATGTAGCTTGTGTCTTTTAAGGAGTGCATTCCTGTCCTGTGTTTACTAGCTCAGTGACATTTCCTTTTGTATATCTATAAAAACAACATTGATGTCACCTGCCTCAACTCCAACATCAGTAACTCATGTCTTCTTTGTTTTCCCAAGTGCTGTAACTGGAATATCATCGATTTTTTAAAACCTTGAAGAATCACATACTGGTTTCATTGTTTTTTATTTTTCTTATTTTGTTTTTGTGTTATTGTTTTCTGCTCTGACCTTAATTTGTGTTCAGTTTTGTTTCCTAGTTTAACATGGCAGCTGAATCCCTTGGCTTGAGGCCTTTACTCCCCTGTGTGTGCCATCCACTGCCCTTGGTTGTTGGTACAGCACCCCACGGATTTAGTGTATGTGTTTTCATATGCACTCATTGCAGAATGCTTCTAAATCCCAGAGAACATATTCATGTGACTGAAGTTCCATTAAATTTGTTAGCACTTGGTTTATAGCCTGGAATATGCTGTGTCTTGGTTAAAAAAAATAAGCTTCACACGTACTTGATAAGAATCTATTATGTGTGTATTAAGTGGAATGCTCTACAAATGTCAATCAGATCAAGGTGATTGAGATTTTGTTAAAATCTTTCCGTGTTGTTTGTCTACTTTATTGATTACTGTGGGAGGAGTGTTAAATCTCTAACTGTAACTCTGGATTTCCATATTTCTTCTTGAACTGATAACCACTTGGCTGTGTATTCTAGAGTGCCGCTGTCAGGGCCAGGGTTTGAAAATATTGTATCCTCTTGGTACACCGGCACGTCTGTGTCACCAAAGAGTCTTCATTGCTGGTACTAAAAACAAACATCCTTTGTGCTCACACTTCCTTAATGTGACATTACATGAGAAAAACTATTGCTAAAACAAAATGACTGTGCAGTGTCCACATGGCGGGAGGGGATCCCAGGCCTGACTTGAGAGAGAGAGATCCCAGGCCTAAATTGTGGGCAAAAGTAGAATACTATAAAAACTATGGTAATTAATATTTTTAACTCTGTCTTTTTTTTTTTTTTTTTAATGGCATCTGGTAGGAAGCTTTCTACTTGAGTCTTGCTTGTTATCCAACTTACCAGCCACTAACACGCAGTTGGAATATGGTCTGTTTACATTAATGAGAATACTGATATTGTAACATTTAAATCCATCTTCTTGGTGTCTGTTTCCTTGCTCTCCTTTTCTGAAATTCAGTACCTCTTTCGATATGCTTTAGAGCCTTGGCTGGATTATTTGCTATACTTCGTTGTGATTTTAGCACTTTCTTTAGGGTCACAGCATGCATCTGTAACTTATCACAACCTACCCTCAGATGCTAATCCGACTCCTCACACACTGTAGAAGAACCTACAGCATCCCCAGGCATCTCCTGCATGTGACTGTCACAGGTTTCTGTTATGTACATTATGAAACTCATGATCCACTACTCTTCCAGAGATGTTCTTAATAAAAATTGTGGGCTTGTGTTTCCTTTGCTTGGAAGGGCTCTGTGCATTTCCCATAGTGCTCATCTTCTGGAGATACCACCTTTTTAACCTTTAGCACACTTCACAGTATTTTTCTTTGTTTCTCCTAGATTTTTACTTGGCTTTTTTATTTCTCTCTTAATTTCTCCATGAACACCACATTAAGTTTTTGTTGATTTTCTCTAGTCTTTTTATGCTTTTGACTTTTTTTTTCTTGTCTGCTTTGGGTTGACTCCCTTCCCCCTCTTCTCTTCCTTCCTTCTTCCCTCCCGTCCTTCCATCCATCCATATTTTTATGAGGCAGGGTCTGTGACTGGCCTGGTTACTCTGTGTGGCTCCCCCTGCCTATTGGTCTTCTGAGTGCTAGGATAATAGGTGTGAGCCACCATGCCCAGCCTTGCAGTTCCTTGTTGCAGAGATTTATGCTGTTGATGGAGACCTTTTCTCTCCTCTAGTTTAGGCATCTAATACTATACACCCCCCTCAGCAGCGATTTGGCTCATTTTGACAGATTTGCTCATCTTATATTAATTCAGGTGTATTTATATTTTCAGTTTCTTAGCTATTTTTCTCCATATGAAAACTTTAATTTTCAAGCATTTGGAAATATTCTGTCTGTCTGTGATGTATGCGATATATGTACATACTGATGTGGGAATGTGGACATGAGGGAGGGGTGCACACTCATGTGTGTACATGAAGGCTGGCAGTTGACAGCCAGTATTTTTCTCAATTGCTCTCCACTATTTTGGAAGACAGGATCTCTTGGTAAACCTCATCGAGTTGGCTGTGCCGGAAAGCCAGTGGCTCTAGGGATCAGCTAGAGTTATAGATGCTCTGAACCCTGCTTTTATGCCAGCTATCAGGTCCTCATGCCTGCACATCAGGCACTCACTGAGCTGTCTCCCCAGCTCCCAAATTTCCTTACTGGCTTTCTGTTACTGGTTTCTTTTAAATGTTGTACAGCTTGCTCTATTGTATAGTTCCTAAGTTATCTTGCTGAGCCATTGGAAATACTGTCTATTCTGTGAAGATGGTGTGTGTCTCAGCCAGATTGTATTAGCTGGTTTTGGTGTTCTTCCCTTCTATACCTTTGTTGATTTGCTTCCTGTCGTAGGAGGGGGAAGCCCAAATCCTGAACTGTAACTGTAGATGGCTGCTTCCTTCCATGCCCATCAGGCATAGCTTCATGTATCTTCAGGCTTTGAAGCCCACTTGTTTGGGGCACAAGGACTTAGGTTGAGACATCGTCCTGGCAGGGGATGCTTCCCAGTGTGCTATCCCCTTCTTGTTTCCAATAGACTTTGCTCTGCTTTCCCTGACGTTCATGTGGTCATGTCCATCACTTTTCCCCTCACAGTGTTCTGTTGGAAGTGTGTCTTGTAAGTAGCATTTTGTTGGATCATGATTATTTTAATTTGTGTGTGTTGTACACACACACATACCTATGGATGTCAAAAATCAACCTTGGGTGTGATTACTCCCCACACACAGTCCACCTTGGTTTCTGGACATGGAGTCCCTTGCAGGCATGGAACTCACAGGTAGGCTAAGCTGGCTGGCCAGGCAGTCCCAGTGTCTACCTGTCTCCACCTCTAGAATGGTTGGCAGATATTCCGGATATCTGTCTATGCACCCCTCCCCATACTGGGATTACAAATACAGGCAGCCGCCACTCCTTTCTCTTTGCTACCTGGGTGCTGGGATTGAACTCACGCCAGCAAGGCAAGCTGGTTACCACCACCGTACAGACTGCAGTTTCCTCAGCCCTGCCTTTTGTTTCTCTCCCGCTGCTGCTTGCTGGGTGTCAGCATCTGAGCTCCCTCCTGGTTGCTGGCCTGGGTAGCTGCACAGTGACAGCTGTGTCCTTTGTGTCTGGCTGGTGGTGTTGTCTGTGAGCTGCCTCTCTTGCCAGCTCCCGGTCCTCTATCTAGAGAAAGCCCTTTCTTACGACTCTTCTTTCTGTGCTTGTGGGTATTTCTGGGCACCAGTGTCTCCCCCTCCAAGTGTGAGCAGCAAAGGGAAACCTAGGGCGCATCCTGCCTTATCAGCCCAGTGTGCCGAGGCCCCCAGCCCGTGGCTGTCTTCTGCTCTTCCTCACTGTCACCTTGTGGTTTATTTATGCTTCTGTGTGCTGGATGGGAATAATCGGGAAAGTGTGGTCACTGTCTTTCTGGTACCGATTTCCTCGCTTCTGCAATTGAACAGTGTTTGAAGTAGTGCAGAGTCCCGGGTGGACAGTCTCACTTTATCTTTTCATTAAGTTGCAGACATTGTTCTCCTTGTCCACTGTCTTTGCACCGGAATTATCTTCTGTAAAAAGAACCCTCTAACTTTGCTCTTGTTCTTCTCCACACAACTCTTCTGGAATTGAGCTACTTGACTATACTGTTGTGGTGTGATATTTTTTTCTTCATTTGTTTGTGCTTGGGTTTCATTGAGATTTTCTAAAATTAATTGATTGATTATTTAATATGCTGAAAACGTAATGTAATTTTCATTCAAATCTGTAAGTGAACTCTGAATATATTCTCTCATTTCTCCTGTATGCCAGGCAAGCACTGAACCATACCATCAAGTCCTAATTGAGATTGTATCTGTGGGCTTATGACATGTAAAAAAAAAAAAAATCCTTCTCTAACAGCAGATGACTCAACTGAGTTTATGATAAATATCAGCTTTCTTTACCTTGTAGTCTGACGTGTGCTGGTTCCTCTACTATTTATTTAGTGGGTAGGTGTCCACATTCATCAGGTACAGAGAGGTACTTTCCTCTACCATGTTGGTTCAGATCACCAGAGACACAATTGAAATATGTGCCCAAGTCAGGAGCCCAGGTCATTTCTCAGAAGAGAGAGTTGCTTTGAGGGGAAGGAAGTGTGTAGTGGAATGGGCAGGTGTTATAGCACAGGCTTAGAAGTAGGGAGTTGAGTCTGAAGTCCACCTCTGTTGCTACATGTTGGGAATGCTATTAAAATCTGGAGAGTCCATTGTATCAGAGGGAGGGTAATGTCACCTGCCTCATAAGGCTGATGTGTAGATTATATAAGTGAGTGCAAGACATGATTAAGTACTGATGAAAATGGAGGGGTGTGTGTGTGTGTGTGTGTGTGTGTGTGTGTGTGTGTGTGTGTATCCACACACCTGTGCATACTCATATGAATGCAGGAGGACAATATTGGGTGCCTTGCCATATTCTCTTGAGATTGGTTCTCTTACTGAACCTTGATTGGGGGTTGGGGGGAAAGCTGAACTGAGCTTCCTAAACAACATGCTCCCAGGATCCACTTGCCTGTGCCCCTCAGTGCTGGGGTAATGGTGCTCAAGTCACCCCAGAATTTACATGGGACTCCAAACTCTGGTTTTCGTGCTTGTGCGACAAATACTGTCTTATCCACTGTGTCATCTCAACAGCATCATTAATGGTATAGACCAGGCTGGCCTCCAACTCATCATCCTCCTGCCTCTGCTTCTTCACAATATCCTGCTGGCATACACTGCCATGCTGGCAATTTCACTCATTAAAATAGTTTGAGCTTCACAGCCAAATTGGGCAGAAAATACAAGGATTTCCCACATGCTTCTGACCCCTTCCCTCAATGCCTTGTCTCTCACCAGAGTGCATCTTTGAGATAACTGCTGTGGCAGCGTCACCACACCTCATTACCACACATCATCACCACACATTGTCACCACACATCATCACCTAAGCTTTGCTCCTGGTTTTAGCTTCAGTTATTTTTGGCAGATACATAATGACATGTGTCCACCATCGTGGTCACATAGAGAATAGTTTCACTGCCTTAAAACGTCCCCATATTCTACTTGTTTATCTCCTTCTTCCTTCCAGGAGCCCCCAGCCCACTGATCTTCAACTGTCCCCACAGTTTTCTTTTCCAGAGTGTCATGGGCTTGGGTTCACACAGTTGGTGGCCTTTTCAGATTGGTTTCTTTCAACAAATGAAGTGTGCCTAATGTTCCTCCCCATCTTTTAACGGTTTAATCACAGGCATACTTCTCTTTAATGGTCAGTATTATTCCATTATCCACTCGCCTGCTAAAGGCCACCTTGGTTTCATCTGACTTACGGCAGTCATGAGTAAACATTGGTCTGTGGCTCTATAACTCAGATAAAGAGCTGGGGTGCTATTGCTGGGTCTTCTGGGAAGGGGACTCCTTGCTCTGTAGGGTGCTGAGGGGCTCTTTCCAAGAGGTTGTGCCATTTGGCACTCGCAGCAATGAACGTTCGTCCCCACCGGTGGCTCCACATCTTCGCCAGCATTTGTTTGTGTCAGGTGTCAGGCCTGAGGTTTATCGTCATGCTGAGAAGTTAGTTTTGTTATCACTGTTTTGATTTGCAGTTTTCCAGTGACGTAGGATGTTGAGCATGCTCCCTATACCATTTGCTGCCTATATGTCTTCAGTGAGATATACAGATTTGTTTTGTTCTTTTTCTAGTTAGGTCATTCATTTTCATGTTGAGTTTAAAGTGTTCATTATGTATTCTGGAGCTGTTCTATTTTTATTATAATATATTATTGTCCTAAGTTCCTGCACAAGGGACTTTTTTTTTTTAAACCTGAGCATAGCTGGAAAAAAAAACCCACCTACAAATATTTTTTCCTTTTTTGTGGAAGAGATGGAGAAATATTTTTTTTCCTGGAAAAGATTGTTTTTCTAGGTTCCTTTGATCCAGAAAGCTCTTCAAGCTGTCTCTTGTAAAGAGCTTGCACTCCGTGTTCCTCAGCTGTTGATGAGGAGTGGAAACTGCCCTCAGCTCAGCATCCCTCCCTTCTGTGGTTCCACTAGGGATCCAGGGCTGACATCAAACCTGTTAGCAAGTCACCTTCACTTCCAGGTAGCTATTCTGGCCTGCATCGTTCTGTCCAAAGTAGTTGTTGCCCCTGAGGAAAGGCTGGCCCTGCGGTGGGTAGGGGGCTCTACATTAACTGTCTGGCTCCCGCTCTCCCAGCTTCACAGTGATGGGTTTATATTACAGGACTCATTTTCATTTTATGTCTTTTTATTTACACACCAATTCTTTTGGAAGTAATTTTAATTCTCTGTTTTATGAGAGAGGGGCTTGGTGTCTGTGCATTCCAATATAAAAGAAAGAAAATGATTGTTTTTAATGCAGATTTGAAGGAAATATAATGGATTTGAGCTACAACAATTTCTCCTCATTTAGAACAGATGAACACCTAGTTAGATGAACAATGTCATTCCTCCTATAATCGGAATATATCCTGTTTCCATGACAACCTGTACTTACCAGATTGCCTGGTAAAGGAAGTATTTTGATTCTGTCTTTGATAAGGGACTTGACCACTCTCTTCTTCATTGTGATAGTTTCATCCTATTTGGGGCTCCCCCTCCCCCCTTTAACATGGGCTGCTTTTGAGAGTACGGCCTCGAGCCCATTTTAGAGGTAGATTTCCTTCAGGAGGAAAGGAGAGGCCTCCCCAGCCTAGTGCTGATGAACACAGGAAATGAGAACACTGCCACCATTCAGGTCATAGTCATTTTCGGGGACCTCCCTGTTAAGTTAAATCAACAGCCGCAATGCCCCAACTTGGGAGGAGGCTGTTTGGCCTGTGGAGGAGTGGCTGTACTGTTCCTTTACAGCTCGACTCTCTCAATGGGAAGCGCGCTCTCCACTACTAATTTATATCTTGTCTTTAGGGATGGTCTGTGTCTTCTTACAGCTAAATTCTGTTCTTGCAAAGAGAGTGCTATTAATGATTTTCTCTCAAAATGAAAAATAGGGAATTATTTGCATCATTAACTATGCTTTTTCAAAATTTGAGAAATAACGGCCCTACATTTTATCGACAAGATCATGTTTAATGTGACATAAAATATTTAAGTCCAATATGGTAAGAAAACATGACCCTTGGGCATTTTAGGAATGATAGGGAATTAAACAAAAATGCGGGAGTGTTCAGTCTAGTTCTGAGGGGTCTACTGGGTTTGTGAGAACAAAGTGACTATTTGGTATCCCCAAATCATTGCCAATCATAGCCATTATTTATAGCCTGAAACACTCAATACAAAGTCACCAGAGGGCCACGAGGTATTTCATTGTCTATCAGGCCTGATATTTTGTAATAGACGTCCAGTGTTAATAGGTACACAGTGATAGTCTCTGAGAATGAGTTACTGACTAAGAAACTTTTAAAGCAATGGTACAGCACACACGTAATAGTATGTGTATGCTGTATAACAAATGAAAATAAAAACAAGTGAGACATTACCAGGCCTCTGTGTTTATCATCCCTGCAGATCTATATCCCAGGTCAGGAGACTTAGTAACTATAGAGGTTCCCGCAGCTGAAGTCTTTGTCTGCCATCTTCATGGCTCCTAATTAGCACTCAGTGTGGAAGTTACAGTCCTGAAAACATTACATAATTCTATTATTTTTTTAAAAATGTGGCTTCATTTTAAATTCTGCTTTCTTTTTCTTTACTTATTGACTGCCCATCAGTTGATGATGAATTCTCAAACTTTAGTGTACTCAACTCTTCAGAAGTAAATTGTTGTTGTTTGTTTTTTACTCTTTTGGGAGGAGGATGCCATCCAGCTCCCAAATAAATCACACCGAGGCTTATTCTTAACTTTAATGCCCAGCCTTAGCTTGGCTTATTTCTAGCCAGCTTTTCTTAACTTATATCATCCTGTCTACCTTTTGCCTCTGGGCTTTTTCCGTTCTCTTACTTCTGTGAATCTTACTCTTATTCTGTGGCTTGCTGTGTAGCTGAGTGGCTGGCCCCTGGAGTCCTCCTCCTTCTCTGGCTACTTCTCTTTTTTCCTCCCAGATTTCTCCTTCTATATATTCTCTCTGCCTGCCAGCTCTGCTTAGCCTTTCTCCAGCCTTGCCATTGACCATTCAGCTCTTTATTAGACCATCAGGTGTTTTAGACAGGCACAGTAACACAGGTTCACAGAGTTAAACAAATGCAACATAGACAAATGTAACACACCCTAAAATAATATTCTACAACAGTAAATGACTGGTCTGGAGAGATGGCTCAGTCCATTAAGTGCTTGCCCACATAAGCACAAATTCTGAATCCTCAGCATCTACATGAACATCTTGATACGGAGGTGTGCTCTCACCTCTGAAGAGGCAGAGGCAGAGGGTGCCTGGATCTCACTGACCTCCCAACATAGCTGAATCAGTGAGACCAGCTCCAGTGAGAGAACCTGCCTCAAAAAGGTAGACTGGACTGAGGACTGTACATGTGGATCTGTGGTCTATTCTTATACATGTACATTAACATAGACACACTCACATAATACACACATGCCACACCACCACACCAAGGGAAAAAAGAAGACATGATTTAACAGAATACTTCGAGCAGTGCTTTGATGAAGGCATCTTCCTCCTGCAGGGGTTACTCCAGACATTTGTCAAGTAGCCACACCATAAATAGTACTTTATAGGCTTTTTGTTTTGTTTTGTTTTGTTTTTGAGGTCTTCCGAGGCAAGCTCTCACCTCAAGGGCTTCTGCTAAATGACCTACAGGTCTACTTCTAACTGGCCAGCCACTCCAGTTCATCAGGTTTTCCAGGGCAGGATACTAGGACATGCCATTCAGTGCTCACACTAGGTCTGTCCTAGGCAAATAAGGTTGTTTATGCTATGCAGCCTTTTCCAACTCCCCCAGCAGGGCAAAGGAGAACACTTCTATGGCATCCACCAACACTATGGATGACTGGCTCTAGCCAGAACTGCCTATGAGCACAGAGACAGAGCACCATGCAGTCACAGCACAGGTCCCTTCCTTACTTGGAGTTCCTAAGGCTAGGCACATGACTGTAGCTGGAGAGCTTCTCTCCAGGTGCCACCAAGCCCTGCCAGTCTGACAGCTCACTTATAAAATAAACACACAGACGCTTATATTATTTAAACTTCTTGGCCATTAGCTCATGCCTACCACTGTCTAGCTCTTACTCTTATATTCAGCCCATTTCTATTAGTCTATACTTTGTCATGTGGCTCATGGCTTCCCGGTACCTTACATCTCCCTGTCATGGCAGCGGCTGGTCTCCCCCCTCAGCCTTCCACTTCCCCGAATTCTCTTCTCTCTTGTCCCGCCTATACTTCCTGCCTGGCTACTGGCCAATCAGTGTTTTATTTACTAACCAATCAGAGGAACACATTTGGCATACAGAACATCCCACAGCACATGACCATTATTTCTACAGCAACAACCAAAACAGTTAATTCCCAGCATCCCTGTTCCTAAAGTAAGTGTTCCTAAGTTGGGTACTTTGTGTCCCTGCTTGGCAGGGCTCTGCATCTCTCTGTATCTCAGACAGTGGAACTTTCCCTGACTGTCAGAGGGCAGTTAGATTGTAAATGGCAGAAAGGAAGAGTCGCTGGTAGTATGGAGGAGATGTAAGCACCACATTGTGGGAACCAAGTGTAGAGTGGGCAAACAGGATCAGTAGATCTGATTCTCCCATGAGCCAGGCAAATGCTGAGAACTGGGATGCAGGAGTGGTAAGGGGCCAGGCCTGTCCCCATGAGTTCATGTTAAGGCTAAGCTTAGATACACCAAGGGAATAGGGGCGGGCTTCCTTGGATTGCGGGTATTTTTCAAATATATTCAATATGTATTTATATATTTCCAAGAATATGTAAATAAAGGTATGTGTATGCACCTCTATTTATATACACACATGAGTATGTATCCACATACATTTAGAAATAGACTTCCAACTGTGTTTGAAAAGGTGGAAGGAGGTGTGGAGGATTCAGATGCTAGACTGGAGAATTCAGACCTCAGCCTGTGAGAGGCAGCCATTTGGGGCTTTGAACAAAGAAGGAATAAAACAAAGCACATTGTAGGAGGTGAACATGCTGTTGTCCATGGACAGGAGGAGGAGTGGGCAGGGAGAGCAAGACAGTCCTCAATCAACATGCTTCGTGTACCTTTTTCTGTTCCTTTCCAAATCTTGGAGGTGTGCCAGCAGGTGGCAGACCTGCGCAATGTGCTGAGACAGAGACAGGAAGAGGCGGGTCCCAACCTTCCCATCTGGTAAATGCACTGTAGATTCAGTGACATGAGCTCTCAAATAACCAGGGGGAGGGGCACTTTACATTCAAGTGGAGGCTTGAGGCAAGAGACAGGGCAGAAGAGCAGAGGGACTGCTGGGTCAATAGAGGGACAGATGCACAGGTGCCGTGCAGCCCTAGAGAAGTTCTGAGGACTGGAAAGAGAACAACTCTGTCATGGAATCAATGTTTGGAGGCTTGGACCTAGGCTGCTGTATCAGCTGTTGAGAAGACATGGGTTGGAGGTCGGAAGACTGATGAAGTGGGTGTAGTAACTGCCCATGATGCCCTGTGCTGAAACTCAGGAAATGAGGAGCAGGAGTGGGTGGCATTCTTGAGAAAGAAGGAAGACCAACTCAGAAGGTGTGGAGAAGACAGGACATGGCCCACAGCTGACACACGGTTATGGAGTAAAGAATGCCCTGGCTTCATTGCCACATTTTTCCAGGCTCAGCAATCAAAAGACTGCACACTTCAAGTCCAGTGCTATTTCCTACACCCCACATTTCATTTGCAGCTCAGAACCAGACTCTCAGGGGCCGTTAGACCCTGTAACATTGTCTGAGCTTTTACTGTGTGCAGCTTATAAAAGAGGGCACTCATGCTAAAGGGAACTCATGTTACCATCTCTTTTTCTTGGGTGAGAAATATGGGGCCCAGCAAGTTTAATGTCCATGGTTTGCAGTTAAAGCCTAGTTCAAACCCAGGCAAAGCAACTGCTGTTAAAAGTACACTGTGGTCTCCCCTCACCCCATTAGAGTCTGAGAATAGTTTCATGGCCCTCATCCCCATCCCTCATAGCCATGGTTTTAGGACCAAGCAACTGTAGCTTTATTGGAGGCTCTATCCAGGTCTATGCCCCAAGCTTGTGTCTTTTTTTACCTTGTGTCTAGGGAATCTGGGGTCCGCCACCTAGTGGCCACAGGTGTCCTTTTTCTTTGGAATTCCTAGGTGGAAGACAGGTAGACCTGGGTTTTTATAACAACACAAGCTGTAAATGGGAACCTTTTAAACCTCAGAGGAGCCTGACAATGTAAACAGCATATTGCTAATGAGGGTCTGCACCTATCCAACTAACACTTAACATGTGACTACAAATCTCACCATATATTTGCACACACCCTTGTCACTACGACACAGGTTTCTCTTGTTTATATTGTTCACTAGTGATCTCAAGAGCCTAGGATGGTGGCATTTGCATAGCAGATATGCAAGAATTCATTGGATGGAAAATTGGCAGCATCTTTATGACTGCCCTTGCGATTTGCACATTTGCTCGGTTAATGATGGCTTGCGGGATCAATGGCTTGGGATGTCCATTGCTCACAGGTGGAATCTTGGCACGTGTAACTCGGACTGCCAGGATCTACTCTGTGCTGAGTTTTGCATGTAGCAGTCCCATTATGTAGACACACGGTAGATCTGTCTCCTCTCAAAGAAACCACTAGAGACATTTACACTCACGTTCTGACTTTGGAGTAGAAGGTTTACCTTCCTGTTCTGTGACAGAGTGTGTCAATGAAGGGGATGTCAATAGACTTGCAGTCTCTCCATGCACCCTTCATGGTTTAAAGGATGGGACTGAGTTAGCATCCTTGCCTTTCCTTCCCTTCCAACTCCAACATTCTACTGTTTCTGTGCCTCCCAGGGAGCCGGATATGAGTGGAAGAGAGAGGACCACTTGTTACTAGGCAACCAGCACTTGCCTCACCCATGTTGCCATGGTGATGATGAAAGTTGGGCTGATGGGATTACCAGCTCCTGCTAATTGCACATGAGCACTCAAGGTCTCTGTCTTTTTCTTGCTTGCTCACTGGCTTCGACCCTCTTGTTCTTCTAGGAACCTTAGAGCATCTCTCTCATCTGTAGTCCTCCTGGGGCATCCCTGGTACACTAATGAAAAGCGACGGGAAATGGAGCCTGGCTGTGCCTCTGAGTAGCTGTGTGACCTTGGGCAAGTTACCCAGCTTCTCTGGGCCTCCATTTCCTCATTTGGAAATGAAGGGGTTGGAATGCTGATCCCTACGGAAGATTCTTCCTAGTTCTCAAATCCTTTGATGCCTAGGGAGCATGTCAGGGGAACAGACCACACTGTTACCAGGCAACCAGCAGGCACCCTGCCCAAGTTGCCTTGGTGACTGGATACTGGAGGGGAGGGGAGTCACTGCTGCAGCTAATTGCTTAATTATTTATGAGTGCCTCAAGTCCTTTCTGTTGTTTTTGTTGCTAGGGGCTGTGGGGTCACCTTCTCCTCCCTCCTGCCACCCCAAGGCATCTGCATTGTGCATTATGCAATGAGAGAGCACCTTGGCCTGGACCTCCAGCGACCACCTCCTAGTTCCACCTTGTAATGTCCTAGAGCAGAGGCCTCAGGTAAGTCAGCTCGCCTCTCCAGGCCTTGAGTTGCCCCTTTCCTATAGCCATGTACTTGTTTAGGGGAACACTAAGTGCCCCGTCTACCCAGAGGTTCTGGCTCCTGCCATCTACTTGTGAAGCGAGGAATACAAGTGGAATGCTCCTAATTTGTTTTCAGCGAAGTATAATTTTGAAGCATAATGAGAATCAACATGTGCTCGGTGGGAAGGGGACGGAAGTGCTTGTCCTCGCCTCTCCTTGCCTTAGTCATGTTGCCTGAATTCTTCATTAACCCAAGGCCGCTGATACTTTACTCATTAGTGTCACCAACTTCCCAACCAGATTTCAGGCATTCACAGCATAAGATGCAGTTAGGCCATTAAAATATAAGTAGAAATAAACATTAAAATAGAGGCGCTCCTTCACTGACTAATAGCCGTGTTAAGATCTTGAGACCAATGTAATTTTGAGCACCTCAGAAGCTAAAGCAACACAGTGATATATAATGCAGAAAAACTTTCAGGCTTCTTCGGATCCTAAATCCTAGAAGGAATTTATTATGTGGCTTTCTATTTTATAGGAACTGCAGATAGAAATTTAAAACTAGACCTTTCTGGCTGAGTGATGCTCCCAGAGTGTGAGGAAGGACCAAACCGCGACAGTTTGGCTGGTTGCGATCGTTAGAAAGCAGCCGTCCCTTCCACTGCTGCCTTAGAAATTCGGGCAGATAAATGTCAGTAAGTCTGAGTCCTCAGAGTCGGGAGCCCTTTATAACTCACATACATGGATATGTGCTTATCTTGTACAACTTGGATCAGCTTTTTAAATGCAGGCAGCTGTTCTCATCCCCCAAACATCCTGAAGTAAGCCTGTACAGATGAGGATGTAATTATGGAGATGCCCGTGGTGGACTTCCTTATAAAAGAAAATGGCTAGAAAGTACATACTGTTGGGGGCTATGTCTTTACAGTGAGTCCTGTTGACATCCTTGGGGGGGAAGTAGATCTGTTTTGATATGGAAAAATGTTCAGAGACATCATGTTAAAAAAGAAAGGAAGTGCAGTGTTGATATTAAATGCATCTGTTTCTTCTATAAAAAGATTGGGAGATACAGTTTATAAATTGAGATGTATGTTTGTATGCACATGTGTATTTTTTTTTTTTTAACAAGCTGTTAGCAGCAGTTTCTTCTAGGAGGCCGACTGATCATCTTGGGAGGGAGAGACCTCTCCTCTATGACTTACTTTTACTCTCTGGGCCTTTATTTTTTCACTCAAATGGGCAGGAGAGCCTGGCAGTGGAAAAACCTGAATTCTAGAGTCTCAACACACCTGTTCAAATCCCAGCTTTGCCATGTGCTAGTCATGTGACTTTGGGGCTAACCTACCTACTCTGTCCTATATCTGTAAGATAGGTGGAGGTAGTGCCTTCTGTATTTGTTTTTGCTCTTTTTGAGGGGACCTGCCACTCAGCTCCCAAATAAATCATACACGGAGGCTTATTCTTAATTACGAATGCCTGACCTTAGGTTGGCTTAGTTTCTAGCCAGCTTTCCTTAACTTAAATTATCCCATCTATCTTTGTTTTGTTTTGTTTTTGAGACAGGGTTTCTCTGTGTAGCTTTGCGCCTTTTTCCTGGAACTCACTCTGTAGCCCAGGCTGGCCTCGAACTCACAGAGATCCACCTGCCTCTGCCTCCCGAGTGCTGGGATTAAAGGCATGCACCACCACCGCCCGGCTATCCTGTCTATCTTTTGCCTCTGAGCTTTTCCCATTCTCTTACTTCTGTAAATCTTACTCTTACTCCGTGGCTTGCTTTGAATGTTGCTGAGTAGCTGGCTCCTGATGTCCTCCTCCTTCTCTAGCTCCTTGATTTCTCCCTTCTCCCAGATTTCTCCTATGTATTCTCTCTGCCTGCCAGCCCCGCCTATCCTTTCTCCTGCCCTGCTATTGACCATTCAGTTCTTTATTAGACCATCAGGTGTTTTAGACAGGCACAGTAACACAGCTTCACAGAGTTAAACAAATGCAACATAAACAAAAGTAACCCACCTTAAAATACAACCTTCCGTATCACATTATTTAAGGGGTGCACAAGCTCCTGGGGCAGAGCTCTCAGAAAGGCTCTATGTGCTTTTTTGAAAGGTTAAAGGAAGATTGAACAACAAATGCATCTGATCAGGTGGATCCTAGTACCTCAGTGATGGGAGACTCAATCGAATAGTCACATTTCCAGAATCTTGTGCTATATGGAAGTTACATTTCAAGAAGGGATCACAAAGCACACATATTGTTGTCATTTTATCTTACCTTGGCTAGTTTGTGGGGAAGACAGCAGTCCTGGGTTCAGGACAACCTGCCATGAACCTATAAAGCCCTTATCCCTCTGTGTTCTTCTCCAGCTCTTCTCCCTCAAGCAGAAAGCAAAATAAATGCTGTCAGGTAGAAAAATGAGCCAAGTGACCAACTCCATGTTCCCAGCTGTTGGTGGCCAGAAAGGTACTATCTCGAAATTTGGGTTAAAGAGGGTGTCCAGGGCTCCCAGCGTGCCTCCAGGCCTTTGCCTTTCTCATGGAGAGAGTAACAGAGGCTTAGGAGGAACCTTGCTAGAGGGTTCCTCTTGTTATGAACTGAGGAGTCTCATGGCTACAGTGACTTCCTGGATTTTCACACGTGTAGGCTGTGTGTACAGAATTGCAGCTTCCTCTCCCCTCCTCCACCATGCTTGAAGGCAGACCTGGAAGAGAACTTTGGCCGACTCTGAGGAGTCTCTTGGAAGCTGGGCATTCTGTGGGCACATCCAGAGAGGGAAGGAAGATAGCCCTGGTCCCTTAAATACACTGAGGTAGGCAACTTTGTTCTCACCACTAGGCAGACAAAGCTTCAATTCTCCATGGCCTCAGTGTTGCCAGATTCCATCTCTGTCTAATACCTTGTTTCTGCACTCTCAGACATTGGAGTCTTTTTATCTGTTCGGCCATTGGTCCTCTCTCCATCTATCTGCCACATCCAACTGTGCTTCCATCTGCCCTTCCATCCCTGCTTCCCTCCTCCAGCCATCTGCCAGCCTTCCCATCCATCCAGCTTTCATTTCAGATTGCTGGTATGTCGATCCATCTCTCCTTCCTCCCTCGCACTGTTGGACTCTGAGACTCCATCCACACTGATTCATTGGCCGGACCTTCCATCTGCCCTTGGCCCTAGCTGCAAGGCCAGCCGGGTGACTGACTGTTCTTCTGCCCTTCTCCCTCGGGTCCCCTGCTCCAGGGCGCAGGCCGGCCGGCCTTTGTTGGGCTGGGGCAGGGCCGAGGCCGGGCGGGGCGGGGCGCGGGGCGGGGCGGGGCCGGCGCCCGGAGACTACTAAGGCGCTCGGGTCCGCGCGTCCGCGGCCTGGCCGGCGGAGAACATGGCGCTGCCCCCGGCCGCCGCGCCCCCCGGGGCTGGCGAACCTCTCGGGCTGCCGCTGTCGGCGCTGCGGCCCGAGCCGAGCGGCGTCCCGCTGCACTCGCCCTGGACCTTCTGGCTGGACAGGTGAGGGCCGCGCCCCGCCGCTTTGTCTCGGCCGCGTCCTCGCCTCACGCGCGCCGCTGCCGGGGGGTCTCGCGCGGGCGCAGCCAGAGTTCCGCGCGTTCCCGGAACGCGTCCAGCCAGCCCGACCCGGAGTCGCGGCCGGCTGGGAGAGGCTGTCTCCAGCGTGTCCCCGGGGCGCTGAGCTTGCTGCGACCTTCGCAGCGACAGCAGTCGGAGAAGTCGGCCAGCGGCGGGGCAGCGTACGGGGCCGGGCTGGGACCTCGCTGCTGGCACCTGCGCCTGTGGCCCAGGCAGGAGGTCTGGAGTGAGCTGGGGCTTCTGTGATCGAGGACTGCTTTGTGGGGACAGCTCAGGTGCCCTCACCTCCGAGAGGCCTCAGTGGAATCCCTGTCTAAAATAGAAACTTTTCGCACCATCCCGGGTCTCCATCCTGCCTTGTTTTTCTTCACAATGCTCAAAGCCACCGCGTCCTCCAGTGTGAACTTATTTTCAGTTTGTTCCCAGGCCCTTCATTGCTTGCCCTGAGCGAGATTCACAGAGCACGGGCTGGCTTTGGATGTATGCAGAATCCTGCACCTAGATCTGTGCCTGAGTGGTAGTAGAACACCTAGTTTTGGTGCTTGTATAGATGCATGGATAGCCTGTTATCTTGATACCTGTTGCCTTAAGTTCTTTCCAAAAGTGCTTGGGGAGTTCTGATAAAAACTGTCTACCATGGTTTAAGAGTTAGGAGGAAATGTATGTGACAGTTTCCGGAGAGACTTAAGTCTTACGGGCTACACTGATTCTTTTTTTTTTTTTTCCAACTTAGCACCAAATGCCTGCAAGTTTCTTTTAAAACTAATACTCCTGTTTTAAGTGAAGACAGTTCTTTTCCTGGTGGATTAGCACCTACCTCTAAGAACTGACACCTAGAGCCAGTTTGCTTTCCTGGGACCCAGAGAAGCTGGGGGTGGGGGGATGGGGTGAGTCTCGTTTGCAAATCATTTTCACTTTTCATTCTGAGATTCCAGCATTTGACCGTCATAACAGGAGTGGCTTTGGGGTTTAGCGGTCATTAGCAAAGTGAAGTCACATCTTAGTTTTCAAAGGTGTCCTCTTACTGTGCAGCTGTTACCTGGAATCTGTTTTATTACCCTCCGGCCTGTGGTCCAAACTGCAGACCTGTTGACCAGTAGAAACAGGATGGAGAGAACTCCACTTTCAGCGGATTTAGTCTACTTAGAATGGCACATTTTAGGACTATTCTAAGGTGTCGATGCTATGTGCCTAAATGTGCTTTACAAAAACATCTAATGTCTTTTGAACGTAAGAATTTGCAGGCGGTGGTGTAGCTTAGTGGTAGGGCAGGTGTGCATCATGAGCCAGGACCTGGGTTCGATTCCTAACCCTGGGGCAGAGAGAGAATAGCCTTAAGAATAGGTAGCTCTGATAAAAGCACAAAGTATGTCTTTCTTATATTGACTTGTACTTCTCTCCCCTCTACAAAGTCAATAAATGAAACGTGTTATTTCTGTAACATCTAAACCTTTCATAGAGACACTGCATTCATTTAGAAATTATAACTAGTTTCAACATTGTGCCTGATCTATCATCTCATAATTTTTATTGAACTTTATTTTACTTCTCTGAGAATCTGTGTATTTATAGAGGCTCTACCCACCCCCAGGCACACTCAGGGTTGTGAACATCTCAAGTTCTAGAAGTTAACGTGGAATCTTCCCCCCAGAGAAGCAACATTGCAGAGAGTGGTGAGGTTCTCGAGAGAGCTTTGCAGGAAGCCCAGCCTCCCCTCAGTCTAGAGATCCACAGCATCCAAAGGTCCCCTGCCACCTGGAGCTTCCTTTTGGCACCTACCTCTTAGGAAGTCCTGCCATCATCTTGCCCAGGCTCACCTAGCCGCACTCCACTGTTAGTGAGCACAGCATTGGCGTTTGTCATACTGAGCTGTTGTGAGCTATGGATGGAAAGTCCTGAGCAGGTTCCTGGCATGGAGTATCAGTTTAATAAGTGCCATGTGGTGGGGCAGAGGAGCTAGCTGGGTTGGCAAATAGCTGTGTACACAGGAGGACCTGCATTCCCCTGTCTTTTTCTAGGACCCAAGTCAAAAGCCAGGCACAGTGGTGCAGTACTGAGGAGGTGGAGACAGGTGGATCAGTGGCACCCACTGGCCAGCCAGTCTGTCTTTACTCGGCGAATGCCCCAGCCTAATGAGAGACGCTGTCTGGAAAAGACTAAGGCAGACAGCATTACTGAGGAAAGACACCTGAGGTTGACCCCTAGTCTCCATGTGCATGCACCACTGTATGCAGAGCAGCTGATGGGAGTTCAGTAATGGGAAACCAGCATCCTCCATGCATTTCCCTGGCAGGCAAGTTGGAGAACCCTTCAGACGTTGTCTGCATTTTAAGTAGTCAACTGTAAAAATCCTTACTTGGTTGAAAAAATCAGTGGGCTATGTGGCTAAGAATGTATGTATGTGGGTCAGGACACTGGACGAAGAGACTTCTTCCCCTTCACTGGGTATTTAAACTCTCTGTCCCCTCGGTTCTTGCCTTTACTCCCATTAGTGTCTCTCCATGTTTCCTGGTCATTGTGTGGTGACCTCCTTCCTTCTGTTTCTCACAGGACCCAGCCCTTGGGCCTGTCCTGCACAAGGCTGCCACCCAGGCATAAGGCAGGTTTGCAGCTCCCGCTGAAGCAGGAGATGACAGAACACCACCGGCAGATCCTGCAACCTGTCTCTACTCCCATGCACCATGCCGCCGCCTTTTCAGCTGTCCTCACAGCTGTCCCCTGATGTGTCCTAGCTTAGATGTGAGCAGTTAACAGTTAATACCGTCTCTGTCCTTCCAGTTTCTCAGCCCCCAAATTGTGGAGTCATCTGTCACCATACTTGCCCTGAATAATGGAGAGATTACACTCTTCAGCTCCCACTGAGCACCTCTTACTGCCCCACCCGCTCCTCCTGCCTCTGCCCTGCAGCCCATTGGCCTCCTTGTTCTTTCCCTAATGTCCCAAGCATGGGCCTGTAATAGAATGTTATCTTAAGGTGTGTTACTTTTGTTTATGTTGCATTTGTTTAACTCTGTAAAGCTGTGTTACTGTGCCTGTGTAACACACTGGATGGTCTAATAAAAAGCTGAACGGCCAATATTGAGGCAGGAGAAAGGATAGGTGGGGCTGGCAGGCAGAGAGTATAAATAGAAGGAAAAATCTTGGAAAAGGAAATTGAAAAGGAAGGAGCCAGAGAAGGAAGAGGACTCCAGGGGCCAGCCACCCAGCTACACAGCAAGCCACAGAATAAGAGTAAGATTTATAGAAGAGATGGGAAAAGCCCAGAGGCAAAAAAAAAAAAAAAAAAAATAGATGGGATAGTTTAAATTAAGTAGACCTGGCTAGAGGGCCCCCAAAATGAGCAAAAAACAAACAATATGGGCCTTTGCCTCTGCTGCTGCTGCTGCTGCTGTCTCTGTCATTGTCTGGACTGCCTTCCCAAGTCTGCTCTTTGAATCCTTCCAGTTTCAGCTCCTATGTCACCTTCCAAGTGAGACCTCTCCTGACCTCTGATGTAGAAGGACACACATGCCTCCACATGTGCACCCTGAGTCACTGATGCGTTACATTTTGTCTTTAGAATCTTCACCCTTGGCTGCTTGCTTTCTGGAATGTGAGCCTATGAGGGCAGAGCTCATTCTCAGCTTCTAGACCTGGCATGGTGTTCATAGTGGCGTTGAAGTCTTCCCATAGCAGCTGTACTGTCCTGTGGTGGCTTGTTGCACTTCTTCACATGTCTGTCTGTCACCCTTAGCTCTCTTCTCAGGTCTAGACACATACAGCCAAGAGCCAGGAGGTCCACAGTCTGGATGCTTTCCTGAGTACTCCAAGATGGAGCTGGTTTCTGCCCAGCATCTTCCTCTTCTGCTCACCGCTGTTGCTCCAGTCCCCTAGTCTACTACCAGCATTTCAAAGTTGTTGTTTCTGTCTGATCCTCGGATCTTCTTTTCTAAGTACCCTGCTCCATCCTTATCTATACTTCTGTAGTCTTAGTCACCTTTAGCAAACTTACCGAAGTCCAAGGCATCCCCTCCTCCCCATGAGCCCCTCTCTTTCTGCTGGCCCTGGTCATCTGCAGCTCTAGCAGCACACCGACTTGTTGAGGTATCTGCTGGTTCCCAGTCTCCTCCTTCCACTGCCCAGTCTGAGAGGTAACCCTGAGCATACACCTGATCTGGCCCTTCCAGCCTGTCTTACCATGCAGCAGAGTTGACTTCTCTCTCTCTCTCTCATTACCTGAAGCTGCTTCTGCAGAGGTGCGTGTGGTCCAGATGAAGCAGAGTTCTGGATCTCTACCAGAGAGGCTCTCAGTGGTGAGGTGTGTTGGGTGGTAGTTTAGATATCAGCCATAGTAGGTTGTGTTTCATTTTGTTTCTCAAGGTAAGATCTTACCCTGTAGCCCAGGCTAGCCTTGAACTCTTGTCCTCCTGCCTAACCCTCTAGAGTGCTGGTATTTCAGATGAGTACCACCACATCTGGCTTTAGACATGAGCCATATTTGCAGGGGAAAACAAATTACTTGTTTTTGTTTTGTTTTTAAGGAAAACCTTACACTTACAGGTTATGGTACCAATTTATGTTTTTCTGTTCTAAGCTCAAAACTCCCCTTTTGACTTGGCCATTACCTTCTCCAGTTCCAAAGTACTTCCATTTGTTCCCCCCGCCTCCCAGGAACAGCAGATTTCTGATGCTTGTCTTGGTAGGGACTTCACTGCTGTGAACTTTGTCTCAGGAGCTCCTGCTGTTTGTGAAGCAGGATGACTCCTGGTCTGCCTAGAGGGCCCGGCTACCACAGTGCTCCTCAGTCTTGGTGCTTACAGCTTCTGTGATTCTACAGCATTTCTTTTCTAGGCAAGCGTTCTACTATGGTCAGTTTGTCTTTTGTCTCTTACTCTTGATGGTGAGATGCTAATGTCTTCAGGTCTTCGACCAAAGGGAGTGCCTGGTACATAGCAGGTGCTTCATATTTGTGGGCTTATGTTGTTGTTGTTGTTACTGCTACTCTTATTAAGTTGTTATTATTATTACTTAATACATGTATGTCTATAGAGTGCATGCATGTCTGGTGCCCACAGGGACCAAAAGAGGTTATCAAATCCTCTAGTACTGGAGTTAAAGACAGTTGTAAGCTGTGATGTGGTTGCTGGGACTTGAACCCAGATCCTCTGGGAGAGCAGCCAGTACACTTAACTGCTGAGCCATGTCTTCAGCCCTGAACTTCTGTTCTGACAGTGGACCATCTACCACCAACTCCACCAAATGTGTGTCTGAGGTGTAGTTCGTTCTCATTCTCTCTCTCTCTCTCTCTCTCTCACACACACACACACACACACACACACACACACACACACACACACCCATAATCCCCAGCATGTATGTGCTGTTAAAATGTTGGTTTCTACCCTGCCCAGGACCACTCAGTAAGCCCTCTGGGTATAGAAAATAATGCACCTGTCGCAGATACCCCTTGTTTCTGAGCTGGAATGTCACCTGTATATGCCTGACTTACAGAAGTGAGTCGCTGATGGGTGAGAGTGAAGCCATGGCCACAGTGTGTCCTTCCCTCCTAGTGGGCCACCTCACATGCCATGTGCTTCAGGGGCATGAGTGAGATCCACAAGTATGAAGTCCTAAGGGACCTGCCTTATCATGTGTGATGCATCCTGATGCCTGCTCGTGGTGTGGTCCATAACCCCAAATTTGACACCCGGAGGTGGGGCCAGGCTTGCAAAAGGAGACCCCCACACACAGTCTCTCTTCACTGAGTGGCTTGCATGGATGAAGTTAGCAGAGGACACAGGAAGAGAGAGACAGGCATTGACACGTCTCCTCTCCCACTCTTGCCCCTACGGCTCCACAGACTCTCTGAGTGGCTGAGGGTTTTATTTTTGTAGACGGTTTCAGTATTGATCTGTCTGGCGGTCAGTGCCCTTCCCCAGGGGATGCATGACCTCTCCACATGTGGACAAGTGGATACTTCTTACAGAATGGCCCAGAGCCTTAAATATCAGCATCCTCATTTTGAAAAGTTACTGGCTGGTAGTGACTGTTTTAAAAAAGCTATCTTCCTCCCGCTTTTCGTACTATAGATGCTACTGACTTGTTCTTACACCCGAGGCAGCAGGCAAGAATAGCCATGCTGCATGATGTCGTCTCTGGAGTCAGTGGGTCTCAGCAGGGTCTGTGAACTTGTGTTGTCCTCTCCACCTAACTTCTGACTCCAGAGGGTTAATCGTGAGTCAAGATGAAATGAGCCCCTCGGCTACTGTAAAACAGGAGTGACAACATTTGGAGGTGGGGGAAATGAAAGCCAGATAAAGCTGAAGAAAGAACGCTTGGGTTATGCGGGCAGCTTCAGCATATGCATTGCTGCCAACAAGAAGCTCAGCCCCCTTTTATATCTGACTCTCCAACAGGAAACTGGTGTAGCCGCAAGCCACAGATCTATCTAAAAGTGATTAAAATGAATTCATCTTTAATGGAGTGAGTGATGTACGAGGGCCATACTTAATCACGGTCCTGGGCCTGTGCGTGTTTTCCCTCTGACAGCTGAGCCCCATGTTGATGTAAATTGCTCGGGAAGAGCAATGTCGACAGACACATCCCTGGCTTTGAAGCTTTTCCCTTCAGATTTGTTCTCCGGGCTAAAATGAAATCATCTCCTGTAGGATGTAGAATATTGTCATCATTCATGTTTTTCACAAAGTGTATGTGCACTGGGCATATAATTGGAGACATTGTACTATATAAAGCTGTAAGTTGTCTTTCCCCCTCTTAGCCAGTTAATATGCCATACATAGTCCTCCTGTGTGTTAGACAGTGGCCCAAGTGCTGTATAAAGTCAAGTACAAAGTCCTCATGACATTGCAGTCGATGTCTCAGTAACATCTTACAGATGAAAACGTTGAGGTCCAGAGAAGTGCCCTGCCTCAGGTCACATAGCAGCGCAGGAGAGAAGTGGGGTTGGGATAGAGCACTGGGTGACCACCTGGTGATTGTGAGCCCCCAACCACTGCTTTCCTGGGAATAGGACTTCATTCTCCCATGCATCATATCATGCAGTGGCATGGATTTAGAGGTAATCTCTTAATTTCAGCCATTTAACTTCAAAGATGGGGAAACTAAGGGCTGCTTTCATGGAAGATGGTTAAGCCAAGGATCCCCTGCATTAAAGTTTGCAAAGGGAGCTGGGGAGGTAATTCATTGGGTTAAACAATTGCTGTGCAAACATGAGGCCCTGAGTTTGAATCTCCAGGACTCACTTCACGCCAGCCATAAGAGCATGCCTCTGTGATCCCAGCAACTCCCACAGGGAGATGGGCAACAGGCAGAGACAGGAGAATCTCCAGGCACTTCCAGGCCAGCTAGCCTCAGAGTGGAAGGCAAAGACCAACACGTAACCATCTCATATATGAGTTCATACTCATCTCGTGCCTCTCTCTCTCTCCCCTCCCCCGCCACCTGAGAGAGAGAGAGAGAGAGAGAGAGAGAGAGAGAGAGGGAGAGAGAGAGAGAGAGAGAGAGGAGAGGGAGAGGGAGAGAGGGAGAGGAGAGGGAGAGGAGAGGGAGAGGGAGAGGGAGAGGAGAGGAGAGGGAGAGAGGAGAGGGAGAGGGAGAGGGAGAGAGAGAGAGAGAGAGAGAGAGAGAGAGAGAGAGAGAGAGAGAGAACACTAATGAACTAAGGGGGATTTTTACTGTAGAGAATATAGAGAACCCTATCTGGAACCCCACATCTAAGCCCCCAGACAGGACCATCCTTCATAGTCATTGATCCTGTTGCCTTGGTGATATCTTTGGGTGGTGACGAGAGCTCTATAAGATCAGTGGATTTTTATATTTTGCTCATGATGCTGCTACTCACTGAACTTTACCATACAAGGTGTTTGCATTTCTTGTGATGATTTATTCAGATGATGCAGGACCAGTGTGACAAGAAGTAGTATTGGGAACCCCAGGGACTTAGCATGTCTGGGACCTAGACTGTGTCTGCCTCTAACAAGCTCCCAGGTGCTGCTGCTTGTGGACTGATCACCCCTCAGGTCACCAAGATTCAGGGAGAGCGTGGGAAACCCTGACAGCACTTCTGCTTTGTGAGAAGCCTCACTGAGTGTCTAGATGGCTGGGGTGCCATGGCCATGGGAAAATTGTTTCGGTAGGAACTGCCTCCAAACCCCATGTGCAGTGGCCATATCTTTACAGGTGCATCTTCATGGAGAGTTTTCATCTGGAATGTCCAAGTTGAGGATTGCATGTGTGGCGGTTGGGTTCCTTCAAGAGTCACCACTGACTCAGGATGTCAGCCAGCTGTGGCTCAAGTCTCAGCTCTGCCACTGCCAGTGGTGTGTCGTTAGTGAGTTCCTGTACCAGCCCAGCCTTAGTGATCTTATCTGCAAAGTGGAGATGGAACATGACGTGCTCATGCAGAAGACATGTAGTCTCTTCAGCTAATGGCACATGGTATCTCAGAAAGAAACAAAGAGAGACAACATGATTTCAGACATTTGAGACATCAGTGAAGAGAGGTTTTTTTTGTTTTGTTTTGGGTTTTTGTTTTTGTTTTTTTCGAGGCAGGGTTTCTCTGTGTAGCTTTGGAGCCTATCCTGGAACTCGCTCTGTAGACCAGGCTGGCCTCGAACTCACAGCGATCCACCTGCCTCTGCCTCCCGAGTGCTGGGATTAAAGATGTGTGCCACCACTGCCCTGCAAGAGCATGTCCTTATGAAGAGTCTCAGGCATCTGTTTTAATGAGTAAATGTGGTTTGTAAATAGCGTATTAAATGGCACTTGGGAACCATTTAAGTAGACCAGTTGGTTCAGTGTTGCTGGATTCCCAGCACCCTCCTGACTCTCCAAATGAAAAAAGGTTTTCACCAGTTTTATAAAAGAGAATCTTAAGATCCCTTCTGTCTATCCCGCTAAGTCAGAGACACAGGAGCAATATGAAAAGGAAGCTGGGGATTAAGTAACATAAACAGCTCTCAGACATCTTCCCATTACTCATTGACTTGCAGGCCCTAGGTCCCTTCTGCCTTAACCCATGGTTTCTTAATTAACTTTAGTTCACAAGGAGACAGCCTCAAGCATGGCTGGGAGAATCTGCTGGCTGCCCTCTCTGCAGGTGGGCACCAGAGGCTCTCTGCTGTTCGTGTAGCCGCTTCCCTGTTTCTGGTTGGTGCCTCCATACTGTGTCCCGTTCTGACTGTATCTCTGCAGAGGCGTTAACTACTGCTGCTGAGGTGCATTTTAGACACTTCGTGTAAGAGACTTCTACCTAGCACTAGCTCATGCTTTCAGGCAGCAAAGCACTAGGTACAGACTGTTTCTAGAGGGGAAAAGCGGAGGGAAAGGCTGGTGGCAGAACTGGGCTTGGCCTGGGAGCTGTTGATTATGGAGGGTAATCAGTCTCTGTAACTTTCCTGCTCCAGCCCCTCAGTGGCCTTTTTTGCATATATTGTCTTCCTCCTATGCCCAGCCCTTAGCAATGATCTAGAATGTTCCTCCTCCAATGCTATGCTACTTGCATTGCCAGGTACCTTGCCTGCCTCTGTGTGTCGCCCCTCTCCCCCCCCCCACCCCCCCCAGTGTGGAAAAGGACAGAGAATGGGTAAGAGCAGTGGGTGGAACATAGTAGAGCAGGTAATGGAGGAGGACAAGGAGAGAGGGAGAGCAGGAGAGACCCTGCTCTGTGGGTCACCATGCTGACAGTGATGCCTCAGTCTCTGTTGAGAGGTAGTGTAGTCCTAGGAGAAAGTCAGGAAGGTGACGGCATTAGAGGCAGCAGATGAGGAATCCAGATCTGCTACTTCAAAACGAACACGCAGAATCTCTGTTTCCTGATTTGTAAGTGTATGTCATGATACCAATCTGGCAGAATTGTTTTGTGAATCAGAGCTAATACATGCTCAATAAAAGGAGGCTGTGATTACATTACAGCTGTTAAATAGAGGGCAGACTTGGATAGAACAATTCAAAATCTAGACTCTGATCTCCTGGGGCAATTCTCTCTCCATTACTGTGTTCTCAGATCTAGCACTGTGTTGCAAGGAGGGTCCTGTAGACTCCAGAGAACTGGACTACAGACCTGACCCTACATTGTATGCTGGCCCACATCTGCGGTCTTCTGGGATGGCCACAGTGTGCACTCCCTTGTCAGCTTTCTTTTCCATGTCTTCTCTTCTGGGAAAATACAGCAGGTCCAGACTTTGTTCCTTTGCCTCCAGGAGCCTGGGGCTGGGGCTGGGGGGATTCCAAAAGTAGAGGTGCCATCTGTAGAACAGACACCCCACAGGACAAGGGCTTGGCCTAGAATGATCATCACTGTGCCCTCAGCTCCAAAAGACATAGTAATGAATCTTTGTAGTGTGACTAAATATTAAATTCTCCGAGACTTTTCCATGTCTACACCAGAGCTTTCTGCACTATGAATTTTGAACCAGAAGCTTCTGTATTGTGGGACATGATGTCTTGTACATTATGGGAGGTTCACCTACTTATTTATAGCAACACATAAATGCCTGCCAGTATTGCCTTTGATCATCTGGGTCACTGCCATTCCAGATGAGCACCCTGGTCTGCAGGCAGAGGGCTCTGATTAGTATTAGTATTATAGTATTCTATAGAGAGGACGAGATCTCTGATATTAGTAAGGTAAAAGATATAAAGATAGGTTGCATATGTGGTTTCAGGAAGAACTTCTGTTGTTTGAAACCTATTGTACATCTTTGCCCTTCCATTGCTTATGTAGCAGCATTGCCTTCTCAAGAAGCAGCCACAGACCTGTAGTCCCAACTACTCAGGCAGCTGAGGCAGAAGGATTTCAAGTTCAAGGCCAGCCTGGACAACATAGTGAGACCCTGTCTCAAAATAGGTCTTTATAAAAAGCAAAACAATGCTTAGGCTATAACCCAGTTGCCTAGTATTTGTGAGGCTCTGGGTTCAGTCCTCAGTAATGGAAAAAAAAAAAAAAAAAAAGCAGTCACCATAGACAACAGCAGATGAGACACCTTGAATCAGCAAATCCAGTGCACATTGGCCTGCTTACCAGGCAGGACACTTGAAAACCTTGGCTGCCTTGCCCTTCTAAAATGGGCTCTCTGGCTGTGGCCCAATCTTGCTTGTTAAGAAAGCCTGAGGTTCAGGGGTAAGGCTGAGACATAGCAGTGAGTTTTAGTGACTATTGGAATCAAGTTTGGTGAATAGAACACCAAACCTGCACCGACCAGCTGAGCTAACATAGTCCTGACAACACTGTTGTGTTACTATGCCAGTCAGATATTAATAAAACCACCCAGCAGCTAGATGAGCGTTACAACTTCCTTCATGAAGTAACTGGGAAACTGACTGTCCTTTACAGTTGCAGAGATCAAACACAATGACCCAGTGTAACCTGGGGAGAAAGGGTTTCTTTTTTTCATTCATTCTTTCTTTTTTTTTTTCTTTTTGGTTTTTCAAGACAGAGTTTCTCTATGTAGTTTTGGTGCCTGTGCTGGATCTCGTTCTGTAGAGCAGGCTGGCCTTGAACTCAGAGAGATCCTCCTGGCTCTGCCTCCCAAGTTCTGGAATTAAAGCGTGCGCCTGGCTGAGTTTCGTTTTGCTTAGGATTCCTGAGAAGCTGGAGTCCATCCTGGCAGGGAAAGGCACGGCATGGCATCAGGAGTCAGGAGCAGGCTAAGCACATCTCATCTGCACACAGGGAACAGAGAGGACTGGAAGAGGGATGAGGCAATCACTTTCAAAGCCCACCTCCAGGGACGCACTTCTGTCCAGCAATGCTTCCCTAACCAACAGGTTCCCTAACCTCCCCACAAACAGTGCCGCCAATTAGGAGCATTTCTTCAGATGGGGATATTTTTCATTCTAACGACCACCCTGAGTTTCTGTGGAGCCGGACATTTCCTTCCTGCCCTGATTCATTGTTATGTTAGCCTATCAAAGGATGGCTGTGGCCAACCCTGTTCCTGTTGAGTGTTGTGAGGACCTTCCCTACACAGCTTCATTGGAAAGACTATTTTAAACCACGTCTTCTAATCCCCACAGACACACTCTTGAATTAAAAAGTAGATTAAGCAAAAGTGACGGCCTTGTTGAAAACACACCAAGATTCCTTGGGTTGGGGATTTAGCTCAGTGGTAGAGGGCACAAGGCCCTGAGTTCGATCCTCAGCTCAAAAAAAAAAAAAAAAAGAAAAGAAAAAAGAAAACACACCAATGACGAGGAGTGGGGCTGAGGGGATGGCTCAGTAGCTGAAGTGCTTGCTGTACACCCATGTGAAAGCCAGGCATGTGGTGCTTGTAACACAGCCCAGCTCGCCACCACCACACACACACCCCAGCACTGGGGAACTGAGAGAGGAGGACTCTGGAGATTTGCTGACCAGCTATTGTAGTCCCAACAACAATCTCCATGTTCAGTGAAAGACCCTGTTTCAGAAAAATAAAGAAATAAAAGAATTATAGAGGAAGACATCAGACATCAACTTCTAGCCTCCATATGTACACATATGGGTGAGCATAGCACACATGTGCACACACATGCGTGCGTGCATGCGCACAAACACACACACACATTGGTGACATTATTAAGGCCACTCTACGTAGTTAAAAGGGAGGTTTATTTTGTGGGGTAACTTACAAATGAAGGGATAGGTAGTTTGTAGGGTCTGGCAAAGGTATGGCGCAGTCCGGCGGTGTTCTCTGGAGAACTCTGCTCGGTCTACCTCCAGCGTCCAGGGTCTAGGAACCAAGAGAGCCCACACATCTGGCTCCCGGGTCTTCAGTGTCTCCTCTCAGCCCCGCCTTGTAGGCATGACTGTTACCGAAGCCTCAATGGGGGTTCAAACTTCCAGGTCGCAGCTGGAATGGCTACCCACTACCCACTACACACACACACACACACACACACACACACACACACACACACACACACACATACAAATAGAAAAAAAGGTAGCTTTTTGTTTTCTTTTAGAAATACAAGTGTGGGTGGGAGAGTTGGTGCTTACTCTGTAAACATGAGGACTTGGGTGCTGGTCCCCAGCACTCATGTAAAGAACCAGGTGTGCTAACCACACCTGCCATCCCAGTGCAGCACACTGGACACAGGAGGATCCAGACACTTGTGGATCAGACAGCATAGTCGGTTAGTGAGCTCCAGGGTTAGTGAGAGACCCTGTCTTCAAAACTACACTACCGAGTGATTAATGGAGATACTCTGGTATACCCATGCACACCCAAGTGCACACACCAAAAGGGAAGTGTGGAACTGGGCGAAGCTCAGTTGTAGAGCACATGGTTAGCATGCATGAGACCCAGGTTTCGTCATTGCTGGGGCTTGACTGGGCAGCTCCACAGTGTTGGAATGAGGAGCAGCCATCAGAAGCACATCATCTGGGTTCGTTGAATGTTCCTGTCCTGGGGACAGTTGCCCTGCCTCTCTGAGCCCCAGAGTGCTCACCGTAAAATGGCCCCAAGCAAAGCTCCAGGGGCCCCTCCCTGAAGGACTGCAGGACTCAACAGCCGAGGCAGCCACCTCACACTGTCTTTCACTGGTGAATACATCCCAATTGCTTCCTTCCAGATGCTTCTCCTGAGCTCTGGAAAATCAGCAACTTCGAACACTTCGATAGAGAAACAGAGACCTTAGGTGACTTGTGCGATTGTCTCCTACCCCAGAGTATCAGAAGGAGACCAGGCTAGAAACAGGGGCTGTGAAAGAGCCCCAGAGACCAAATGCTCACCAGTGACTTAAGTTAAATGGTAGCTACCACCTGCGTGTTGGATTTGTATAATTTGACATGATAATGTCCGAAGTGAATACTCACATAATACTCACTCTAAGCTATTTTAAATTGAAGAGTAGCTGTGAAATTTTTAAATCTATCATTTTATTCTGCAGATTAAAACACTGCAGAATTAATTCCCTACCTTAGGCTCTCACTGGCCCCCTTCCTGAGTGCAGCTAGGGAAGGAGCCCTGTCTAAAGTGCTCGTAGGATCCGGGAATATATTTGCTCGGTGTACTTGGTAGAACAGTCATCCAGTACAAAGAAAGAAAAGTTGGTTGGATTAAGTGCCAGTTGATTTTCATGTAAAAGCAATAGACTTTCAAACAGTCCATGCCTAGCAATGTAAAAAAAAAAAAAGTTTTGAGTTCTTTCAGTTTTTCCTAATGTCTTTCTAATCTGTGAGTGCAGTAACATGCTTTATCTAGCATATTTATCTCTGTCCAAGTAGATGCTTTAGTGACCACTGTCCAGACCATCCATGCTCCCTGATGGGTTTCTTTGAGGTCCAGGCACCTGCTGGTATCACCATCATGTCGGTCCCTGTGTGCTCACTGTCGCTGTCCACTCAAGTCAGCTTAGGTGAGACCTGACAAAGAGGCAGCCATGTTTGTGGTTGTGGTTTTGCTTTTTAAAAACAAAGACTGCCCAGCGGTGATGGCGCGCGCCTTTAATCCCAGCACTCGGGAAGCAGAGCCAGGCGGATCTCTGAGTTCAAGGCCAACCTAGGCTACCAAGTGAGTTCCAGGAAAGGCGCAAAGCTACACAGAGAAACCCTGTCTCGAAAAAAAAAAAAAAAAAAAGCCATAGAATTTGTAAATAGTTAGGAAATAATTATATACCCATTACTTATTAGAATTTACCTGCCTAGTGGGTAACAAAACATCTTTGCCCCTAACTAGTCCATAGTTGCTTCCTTCCTTACTAACCTCTAGTGACCTCTAGACAAGGGAACTATGTCCAAAAATGCATTTTGATATTTTGATTATGTGTGTGTATATGATGTATATCTGTGTATACCATTCTGCAAGACCACATGTGCATGTGTGTAGGCCAGGGGTTGATGTGTATCTTCCTCTATTGCTCTCTATCTTATGTTTAGAGACAGGGTGGTCTCTCATTGAACCTGGGGTTTGCCATTTCAGCAAGATGGCTGACCAGCAAGCCCTTGGGACCTACCTGACCCCTCTGCCCCGTCCCGCCAGCACTGGGGTTACAGATGTCTGTTACTGCCCCATCTTTCACATGGATGCTAGAGGTCTGAACTCTGGTCCTCATGTTTCCATGACAAGCACTTCCCCCACTGAGCCGTTTCCCCAGCTCTGACGTTCCCACTGGTGCATGGTTCCAGAATGTGGGCCGTGGAACCCTGTCCCCAGGGCCTTTACCACCTCATCACCTCAGCTTCAGAGCTGTGGGTGCCTTCTCTACATCTCTAGGATACAGTAGATAACAACTCTTTGCAAAGTGTCCCATGTTGATGACCTCTGGGACTGGGCCTCTTAGGGTCATTAGGGTCTGGCTGATGAAGATTGTTCTTTTATGGATTCTAGATGCTAGTGTGTCAGTTGTGAGCAGGGCGTCTCCCCTCTTAGCAAGCCCTTGATTCCTCACCCACAGGAGACATGGGCTTCTGAACGTTCTTTGTGTGGTGAGGTATCATCTTAGACCTGATCCTAACAAGGAACCCAGTGCCTTGGAGCACCAACTGCTAGGTCAGCAGGAGGAAAGAGAAACAGTGGTGGTAGCAGAGTGTCTGCATACCTAGAGGTCGACACTCCCCAACCCCAGGGACTGTCCTGGAAAGCCGGTCAAAGTGCATTTTTTCCTCTCCCAGAGAATAAACCTGTAGTGTGTTGCCATCTAGTGGAACATATAGAAACTGGAGATGAATGTATTATGGCCCTAACAGTTCACAAGAGCTGCTTGCATGAGTCAGGGGAAACTACTGAAAGATTTTTTTGTTTATTTGTTTGTTTGTTTTTCAAGTCTAATTCAGGGGGGAAACCAACACTGATTGTTAATCATATTCTCTAAAATAACTGAATGCTTCTCCCAGGGGTGTGTGGATATTTACCACCAGGGGGTTATAGGATTTTAAACAAATCACCCAGAGAAGGAGGATGCATTCTCATTGCTGTGGACACAGCAGACAGTTGTTTGTTTGTTTGTTTGTTTTAAATCTGAAGTCCTGAACAGTGCTTTTATGATCATAGGATATTTTCATACTTTCTGCTATGTGGTTTTAAAGTGTCCAGTACTTTTCTTGTATACTTTACTTTTTATCTGTTAAATTTCCGCAGAATAAAAATTCTTTTAGGAGATGCAAACCCATGCCTTCACAATAAAAAAGGATTTAAATTCTGGCCAGCATCTCCAGATGCCCTGTTCGGAGGCTTTAGACCCGTGTGCTCTGAAGAGGTCTTCCCGTCACTGACTGGATTTGCTTGTTTCTGTGTTGTTTTGCTGCCCTTAGATCACTTCCTGGTGCCACAGCTGCTGAGTGTGCGTCGAATCTGAAGAAACTCTACACTGTGGGAACAGTACAGGTAAGGGAGGAAAGGGGCACACTGGGTCACTCGGGGATGGCAGATACTTCATCACCCAGCTTGAGACTCTCTACTGCTTTGGCAGCCCTTGCTCAGAGCTCCATCCACTCCAGAGTTGTTCCTTAGAGTTTTGGGGGTTTTGCTTTGTTTTGTTTTGTTTTGTTTTGTTTTGTTTTGTTTTTTCGAGACAGGGTTTCTCCGTGTTGTTCTGGTGCCTGTCCTGGATCTCACTCTGTAGACCAGGCTGGCCTCGAACTCACAGAGATCCACCTGGCTCTGCCTCGCGAGTGCTGGGATTAAAGGCGTGTGCCACCGCCGCCTGGCTAGGTGCATTTTCATAGCAACTGTTTATCCATCTACCCCAAAGGCAGGCTTTCTCTGGCCCTAGATAAAACTCCATCACCAAAATCTTTCAGTGATATGCAGAGGAGGCAAGAGTAATGCAGCTAAGGGTGAAGGTCTTAAAGATGTTCATCCATGCTCCTTGTAAACTTCTACGAGTCAGCCACACTCTGCCTCTGTTCCTATAGGTTTCTGTATAACTGGTGTGTAACAGTGGCATCTGCCGCCATTGGTCACTGTGAAGACTGAGTATGATCATGTTTCCACTGTATTTGCCAGGATGTTCAAGAGACCCCCAACAAGTCCATAGTTCTGTTTGACTTCTTTCTGTCTCTGACACTTGTGTGTGTGTGTGTGTGTGTGTGTGTGTGTGTGTCTGTGTCTGTGTCTGTCTGTCTGTCTCTTTCTCCCTCCTCCCTCCCTCCCTTCCTGTGTAGAGTGCATTCATTTGTGTGTGTGTGTGTGTGTGTGTGTGTGTGTGTGTGTGTGTTCACGAGCGCGTAAAGATCAGCATCTAACCTTGGATGTCATTCCTCAAGAACGGGGTCTTTCACTGGCCTAGAACTTGCCTGGTAGGTTAGGCTACCAGACAGGGACCCATTTGTTTTTACCTCCAGCTCATCATTACTGGACTGCACTACACCTGCCTTTTTAAATATCAGCGCTGGTGAGCCAGGCGTGGTGGCACATGCGTTCAATCCCAGCACTCAAGAGGCAGAGGCAGGCGGATCTCAGTGAGTTCAAGGCCAGCCTAGTCTAAAGATTGAGTTCCAGGACAGCCAGGGCTACACAAAGAAACCTTGAAAAACAAACAAGCAAAGCATCAGTGCTGGGATCAAAGCTTTAAAAGATTGGTTTTGCCATTTCCCCAGAGGACTTCTTTCATTTTCTACCCCCGAAGACAGTTTTCAACACCTGATTTACTCTGTTAATCCCATTTCCCGTTTCTCCCCAAGCAAACTCTACCAAGTTTCTCTCCTGTGGTATCCTTTCTAGCTGCAGATACAAGGCTTTCGAGGCTACATCGAAGCCATGCTGGCTACTTGTCCTGGATTTTCTACAAGGCACAGTTTATAAGCATTTCCTCCCTTGTGCTCTAAATTTTGTCATATCTTGTAATTCTGTTAGGTAGGCATCCTGATTGTGTCCTGTGCGGAGGGAGCACAGACTTCCGTTTTCCTTTCAGACCCTGCTGCCAACATCAGGTTTAACAAATTGCACTTCCATACTTACACAGCCCCAGGTGCCTGGTGGTAAGCAGCATGAGTGGTCCCTGTGAACACAGTTAAATGGTGTAAGGACAGTCCCAACCACAGGCCATCTCTTGTCTTCTTGGGAACGTGACATTAACCTGTGAAAAGCAAACTAACAGTGTTGCTCGAGAATCACCATTCAGTGCTAGTGTGGTAATGTGGAGAGGCTCAGGAGCTGCTGCCCAGATAGCTGGACTCCCCAGAGTCTCCGGGAGCGTGTCCCCTGTGCTTCTGTTTGTCACTCTTCCTGGCGGCCGCTTAGGAAACCTCAGAGCACTTGATTTTTCAAGGCAGCCTGCCTGAGGAAGCTGGTAGACCTTCTGGGATGTTGAGGGATCCCTCCCCTCTCCACTCTCCTGTGATGTAAACGCCTTAGAATGGGGTGTGGGAGCCCAGGACAGAGGCTAGAAAGTGATCTTCCCACCACAGCGTGGAAACAGTAAACGCAGCAGGGTTTGGATCCAGCAGTATATCTGTTAGGATCCTTAGGGACCAATTTAAAGACCCCCAGACTGACACACACCAGGAGAGACTTCTCTCTATTGTGCCGAGAGATAATTAACGGGATGCAGTTTCTCCGTGTTTAGACTTGAAAAACTAAGGTGCGCGTGCATACCTTGCATGTCTTCCTACCCCTCCTTCCCATCAGACTCTCCTCCAGCTGCAGCCACCATCTCTGACCTGCTGGTGTAAGTCCTTCCATCTGAGACTGAACTTGAGTCAGTCTCAGTACCGGGCTCGGCTGTATCTGACCTCTTTTCACACAGTCAGTGCCAAAGGATGGCATGAACGATGAGAAATGAATGCGTGCACGGACTTTTCTGTTCTCTGTACACTGTTCTCAGAAAGCTGTACCCTGTGGCAGCTGCACATTCTCAATGGGACAAAGGCGTGGTCCTCCCAAGAATCTTACAAAGCACAGACACATGTACAGCCCTATAGATAAACACAGGGCCGGGAGGTGGTGTCGCACGCCTTTAATCCCAGCACTCGGGAGGCAGAGCCAGGCGGATCTCTGTGAGTTTGAGGCCAGCCTGGTCTACAAAGCGAGTTCCAGGAAAGGCACAAAGCTACACAGAGAAACCCTGTCTCAAAAAAACAAAAAACAAAAAAAACACAGGGTTTCCCTGTGGTTTGAAATGTTTTTCAGGGCTGATTTAGAAAGAATTCCATCAAGGTGATGGGAGGGGACAGTGATGAAAAAGAGGTTGTGAAACACCCCGAGTTCCTTATTTGTACGCTTCATGAGAATGGCGTCTGTTCCATGAGGCTGGCTGGGGGTGAGACCAGATGCAGCTCTCTGTGGGGCTGGTGTTTATAAGCCCTCAGAACATGTTGCCAGGTGTTGTTAAGTTACTGGAATCTGTTCCTTTGCTGACTAGGGTGTGGGTGGGGATGCAGAGAAGTCACACTGTTTGAGGGCCATAGCTGACACTCAGTAACATGTTCACATTTTTCTTTCTTTTTTAAACCTCTATATATCTTATTTACTCATCTTCAAAGCAAGAACAATCATGGCAGGTTTTATCATGCTGCGGTGAGGATGGGATGGTAAAGTTAAAATACACAGTCAGTGGCCGATGCCATTAGTGTGCTGGCCTTCATCTTGCAGCCTCATCGCAAATACCCCTCTGACATATTTCATGTAAGAATATTATATACCACAGCTTCACAATCACTGATGCCAAGCAGATACTCAGATGACACCATGAAAACCTTTTATTTACAAAAACATATCTGACTTGTCATAACTTTTGGTAACTCGGCTGTGATTGCCTTTAGTGTCTCAGGAATGGTCCTTAGTGCTTAAGAACTAGCAGGGGCAAGCACATGAGGACAGGCTTTGCTCCTGCTTTCTTTATCCCCTGACTGTGTGTTAATGTTAATTCACTCGGCTACCATAGCATTTATTTAAACACTTGCCCAGTGGTATCTGTGCCCCTCCCCATTATGTTTTGGGGAAGTTTTAAGAACCATGTGTAGTGAACAATGGCTCACCTTCAGACATACTCTCTTATTACCCTGAGGACTTTCTGCAAATCCAAGTTACATCTCAGGAGCAGGGGGTGAGCAGTGGAAAATTATTACCCTCTTTTTGAAGCTAGGGAAACTGAGGCACATGACCCAAAATTGCAGTGGCATCAGTGCCCATGGATTCTCTAAGGCCAAAAGTCCCTCTGCTTCTGCATCAACTCTGTTTTCCCTCCCCTGAGTGAGGGGTGGAGCGGGAGAGGCGTACAGAGGATCCCATGACCTCTGCCTGGAACACTTGCTGTGGCCTCAGTAATTCTCTGCCCAGAGGTAAATTTTGTTGGCTGCTTTCCTGTCTTCTTAGAACATCCCACTTTTCACTTCAGTGTGTCTCCCACTTTTGGGGTACATACAGGCTTTGTCCATTTCTCTCATGTCTCTGCATCCTCAGTGAGCAAAGTTCAGAACAGAACATGGCTTCTGAGCCTGCCAAGCCCACGCTGGGACAAAATGAAGAGCACAATCCAGTGTGATTCACAAGGGAGGGTCGCCTCGTAGCACACTGTCCTCCAAGTTTCCTGCCTGTAGACCTTTAATCCCACCTCTGAAAGCACTCCTTTACAGAGTTCCATCCCAAACCTCAGGAGTTGGTGTTATCACCTTCACCAATTGCCCCTCTGGCCTCACCTCTCCCGTCTTCTACCCAGCACGACTTAGTACTGGAATTTTCAGAGAACAGAAACTGTGTTTCTTCTGCAAGTGGAATTTCTGTATAATTCCTCATAACCAGATATCTTTATAAATAATGTATATAACCCACTAAAGCGGAAAAACATGAGTCTCCTGTTTAGTGCAATAGTAGAAGAGTATGAGCCTAGGAGATGGCTCAGCAGGTAAAGGCTCTTGCCACCAAGGCTGACTACCTGACCTGTGTTCAATCCCCAGAACCCTCATTATGGAAAGAGAAAACCAGTTCCCACAAGTTGTTCCTGAACTCAATATGTTCGGGTGTGTGGGCGTGTACACACACACACACACACACACACACACACACACACACACGAGCACATACAAACCTACACATGTGTGTATTTTTTTAAGAATAGCAGTGCATGTCCGTTATGTGAAGGTCAGGCTACCTGACCGTGCTGTGCTGTTAAAGGTCATTTCATCAGGGCAGCAGCAGATTGTTTTCTAAAGCCTGAGGAACAAAGGCTATTTCAGTACAGAGGTTTCCTAAGTCAGAGTTGATGGGGATGATGGGGAGATTGGTTCATAACAGGGTAGCCAGTGGTGGGTGGCATCCCACCACAGGAGTATCTGGAGCCCCCTTGAAGGAAGAGAGAAGAAAATTAACAGGGAAAACAGGACAATGACTTGAAGCCAGTTTTGCCTGTAATATTTTTCATACAAACTTAATGTCATGTGTAAGAGGATTCTTCACTCATCATTTAATTGACATACTGTACGTATAATGAAGTCAATGTCTATGGTCACAACCCAGAACTAGAATTAAGTCAGATTGCTCATGGTCCTGTTTGCTCATGGCACTAGAGGCCATTGTGTATGTTGCAGGGGTAGAGGGGCTGGGAAATGAATGAGATTTTACAAACTACAAATGATGTAAGTCTTCCAATGTGAAATCTTTTGGGGGTACGTGTGTGCCCTGTTCTCTTTGGCCCTGCTATGGCCTCAGATCATGAGGGCCTCTGTTGGGTATACTCACATCCAGACTTTAGACCCCACTGCCCATATGCTTTCTATCAGTCTCATGCTCCAGAGTGGGAGCGGGGAGTGGTGAGGGGTTAGGAATGTTGTCTGTCCTCACTTTACCTTCCCAGAGCAAGAGGAGCTTTGGGGCTCTGGCAAATCCCCCCGGTCTGATGCTCAGTGGTGAAGAACATTAGCTGCTCTTCTGGAGGACCTAGGTTCAATTCCTAGCACCTACATGGCAGTTCGTTACTATCTGTAACTCTGATTCCGAGGGGATCTGATGCTGTCTTCTGGCTTCTATGGTCTTTACACGCATGTGGTACATAGACATACATACAGACAAAACACTAGTACACATAAAATGAAAAGAAGCAAATCTTTGAAGTTACTTTAATAACACTACCCCACAGCTGGTGTGTCTACTTCCACTGTCCTTTACGTATTCAGCATCATGGGCCACATCCAGGAAACAGGGGTACACAGCTGGGGTTTCCCCAGACTCTGGCTTCCCCCGCCTTCTCAAGGCTCAGGCCCCCCTCTCCTCACAGGGCCCTAACACATGTCAGACTAAGGCAACAAAGCCTTCTGTCTGGACTGTGGTCATTTGCAAACCAGCAGCTCTCTGCTTTCAGCCTGGGGTCTGCTGTGAGTTAAAAACCTCCAGCCAGAGAGGCTGCCTGCTGAGTTCAGAGCTCCATCTCTTTCTGTGAGTGTCCTGGACTCTGAAGTAGGGAGCCCTGTCGACTAGAGATCTGTTTGTTCACTGTCTCAAAACCACTCTCTGCTATACATGCTGCAACACTGCAGAAAACCCTGACTGGTTCCTGCTCCCCCACCCCCCATCCCCGCCTCGTTCTTTCCTCGTTTCTCCCTCTCTCACTTGCTCCCTCCCCTACTGACCTTTCCCTTTCTTTTTTCCTCCCTTCCTCCTCCCTCTCTTCCTGTTTCCCCCTTTTCTTTATTTCCTCATTCCCTTCTGTATTAGTCAGGGTTCTCTAGAGTAACAGAACTTTTAAAATGAATCTCAATCTCTCTCTCTCTCTCTCTCTCTCTCTCTCTCTCTCTCTCTCTCTCTCTCTCTCTCTCTCTCTGTGTGTGTGTGTGTGTGTGTGTGTGTGTGTGTATAAAAGATTTATTGGAATGCCTTCCAGGCTGCAGTCCAGCTAATCCAACAATGACTGGCTGTGAATAGAAAGTCCAAGAATCCAGTAGTTGCTCATTCAACAAGGCTAGATGTCTCAGCTGGTCTTCAGTATATGCTGGCATCCCAAAGAAGTAGGCTCCAATGCCAGTGAATGAATTGGTGGCCTCACAAGGGGATGACAAGTAGGCAAAGAACAAAAGCTTCCTTCTTCCAGGTCCTTATATAAACTTCCAGCAGAAGATGTGGCCCAGATTAAAGGTGTGTCTTCCCACCTCAGAGGTCTGGATTTGAAGTGTATTCACCGCTTTCCAACCAAGTGAAGAAGCTCTCACAGGTCTGCCCTCCAGATCTGATGTCTGATCGTGGCTTGCATCCTTATGTAGGTCTCCCTTTGCTTTCAATGCACTGTGATTAATTCACCCAAGGAGGTACCGTGTGGTATGCGTGCATGTGCACTGGGGTGTGGGGCTTTTGATGACCATGTGACCTTCAATCCAGGTGTTAGACTTCACTGGACCAAGGTCTGGCCTGCCTTAGTTCCTCGAAGAGAACAATGATGTTAGAAACTTGTCAGCCAGTGAGTGACCCCCGTGCCTCAGCTGTCCTTCCACACTCACTTAATCCCATCCCAGTGCAAGACACATGCTGGCATACAACTGGCATCCCCAAATGCTGACCGAATGAACGGTGCCAATGTTGATACCTGTGCTAGCCCTTGGGTAATCACTGAGGCTTTGTGAGGTTGGGAACACTTAACTATCATTAGGAAGCATTGTGCTTAGCTGTACTTCAGTGCTCTGTGGAAGGCCAAAGAGGATTAATCATAAGCCTGGTGCCTCTGGGAATCTACTTGTGGAGTTGAACCTGTAGGAACATTTAGGTATTTATGGGAACTGTCATCGTGAATCATCAAGCTTGCACGGTGTCAGTCCTTTGCCTTCTGTGGGGAGGAGCAGGGTTCCAGGAGTGTGCAATGCTGGTTCTTCCCTCCAGCTCGTTCTCCATCAGACATAATGATGAGTAGATGATAGGGGAGAGAGGTTTGCAATAAACAGGGAAACAGCTGTTCAGTGCCGTGTGCTTCCTGAGCAGGTCCCAGCCCACCGGCATGCCTGGGTCTTTCTCTCCCATTGTGTGTTGAGGCACAAACACATGCAGTGATAAACAACTTCCGAGTTCAGCCTACCATTGCATCTTGCTGGTCTGTCTTCTTCCTGCCAGATTCGCCAAAGTAAACAAGTTCAGGGCTACTCTTGTTTTTATTCTTCCAAGGCTACAACCCTGAACAGGGTCTGTTGGCCTTTTCTCAGTTTTAAGCTAAAAGAAATGTGTGCTCTGTGTCATTCTCTAAGTACTTCAAATGCTACGCAAAAAGTCAGGACCATAGAAGACTGGCAGGGAGGTCAGGGGGAGCTTTGCAAGAGTTGACCTTCAGAGCTGAAGTCAGCAGCATCCTCTTGGCTTTTTCTTAGATGGGGCTCTTTGGTTTTACATCATTTTGCCCATGGATTCTGCAGAGACCATTGCCATGTCATGGCAAGAGTCTTGGGCTAGAGTTATGCGCATCACCAATTTAAGTGCAGGTAAGGGCATCTGACTGGTTGAAAGACATTGTCAACAGGTATCCTTCCTTCTGTGACTCTACACATGACTTGTCTGTGATTTCTAAGACTGGAAAGATATGCACAAAACATGTAGTAGTATCATCAAAAAAAATAGGTTGGTAGTTTTTAAGAATTAGGGACTTGGAATTCAAGTTCCAGATCTGCCTGCTTATGGTAACGGCACAGCCGGGAGCCCAGGTGTTGCAAGATCTTACTGTTAGCACTAACAGAGAGGGCATGAGCCCCTCCACAGGGACACGAGTCTGTTAGAGGATCTACTGTCACACCATGCTAATTTTGTGATTGCCTAAATTATCACCATTGAAGTAGAAGACTTTTGGATTCCCCACTGATACATCTGCCAATGTGTACTCTATATATGGCCTTTGATTTTCTTTCAGCCCATGATTATCATCTCTGCAGTTCAGCCAGCTGTGTGTGTTTGGGCATGAGTGTGTATGAAGGCCAGAGGACTGCCTTGGAAAAGACACAGACTCGAAGTCCATGTATATCGCATCTTGGTATCTTCTGGCCTGGCTGCTGAGCTGTTCTCTGGTCCCTCTAGGAAAAGCAAGAGAGGGATGAGATCTAGTGTGCTTCCTCTGTCTTCCTTTCCACCCTCAGCCCCAGGCAAAGCACCACAGACTTCTTTTTGAGAGAGTCTGCTGTAGGGAAAAACGTTTGATAATCATACTAAAGGCTCTGCTGAGTACCACGCCAATAAAGTATCTGTTAGCAAGATCCTTTCTCTTAAGAATGTGTGTGTTTTAGAACAGGGCTTCTGGAACTGTCTCTACTCTTGAACTTTGCATCTGACAGTTTTATGTGGACCTGGGTACATAGGAATGTAAACTAAGTGTGTACATTAAAAAAAAAAATCACTGGTAATGAACCATAAGAATATTTACCTTAAAATAGTTATTTGGTGTGTGTGTGTGTGTGTGTGTGTGTGTGTGTGTGTGTGTGTGTGATTTAATAAATATAAAAGCACATGTACATACTAGTGAGATAGAAATGCTTAATTTTTATCTAAAGGAATACATCTTAGTTGAATATTTGATATTGTAGAACAGACTATATTCAACATGTTTCAGAGTTAATAGACATTTGATTTTATAATAATGCTGAGAATGCCACTTTACATAAACATGTACTACAAAATGGCAAAGGTGTTTTTATAGCCATTTCAAACATCATTGGAATTCTGTCATAATCCCAAGCCAAAATTCATTTAATGTTTTTTTTTTTCAGTGAAATGAAAGTTAGCAACTCGAACAGCAAATTTTAAAAATCAAACATTCTAAAATTTTTTTTCTGTGTATGCATGTTTTTTGTCTTCATGTATATCATATGTGTGCATGGTGCTCACAGAAGTCTGAGGAGGCCATCGATCCTCCAGAACTGAAGTTATGGATGGTTGTGAGCTGCCATGTAGGTGCTGGGCATCGAACCTGGGTCCTCTGTAAGAGCAACAAGTGCTCTTAACTGCTGAGCTCTCTTCTCTCTAGCCCTCAAGCCAAACATTCTAATCCCCCAGCACTCGGGAGGCAGAGGCAGGTGAATCTCTGTGTGTTCGAGGCCAGCCTGGTCTACAAAGCAAGTTCCAGGACAGCCTCCAAAGCTACAGAGAAACTCTATCTTGAAAACAAACAAACAAACAAACAAAACCAAAACCAAAAACAAACAAACAAACAACAACAACAAACAAACAAACAAACAAAAACATTCTAATCCAATCCAATCCAAATATATATGAACTTGATACTTAACGTGCTGAGGAATGGTGGTAGGAAAGGGTTAAAAGTCTTTGTATTCCATAATTAAACATTTGGCTTCTATCAGAGCAGAATATTTCATATGTCCAGTAAAAATACAGCAGTGATAGCATGCAGTCTTCCCAAATCTGAGTGGCGGGGACCCAGGCGTGCTCTTTAGTGTTGGGTTTTGCGACAGAAAACCCAGTGCCCAGTGCCCAGGTTCTGTGTTCAGAAATGAGACTGTAGTGGAGCAACGTGAGCAGTGTGGGTAGATGCTCCAAGAAACACCCCGGACTGATTACTCACTTAATTCTGAATTAATCCTGTTGTTGCCTATTAGAAACCTTGTCCTGCTCCCAGGTCCTTTGCAACTCCACATGAGGTCTTGACCCACAGTCTCCACAAGCCAAGCCTTACAGGGTCAACTTATTTATGACCAGTCTCCATGGATGATGAAAGGAGAGCTGATGGGATCCTTTATTTATTTTATATGTGTGTAAATGTGCACTCCTGCCTGCCTGGATATGCAACATGTGTGTTCACATGCCCTCAGAGGCCAGAGAATGGCGTCAGAACCCCTGGAACTGGAGCCACAGGGCTGTAAGCCACCTGATGTGAGTGCCGGAAACAGAACCCAGGTCGTATGCAAGAAGAGCAAGTGTTCTTATCCACTGAGCCATCTCTCCAACTCCCTGATGAGGGTCTTAGGATAAGATTCTATTGAAATGTAGACTACAAAGCATGCTATTCCTGTAACCTTTCTAATCAAATGTTCAAAAACTAAAGATACAGGCTCCATATATATTAAAATTAGTGAATTAACATACCCATCTCATCTGCTCTTGTGACAAGAGCAGCTGAAATCTACATTTTTAACAAAAAAAATCCTTATGAAGAACAGCTTTTATTAACATCAGTCCTTGGGGCTGGAGAGATGGCTCAGTCATTAAGAGTGTTTGTTGCTCCTGCAGAGGACCCAGATTTGGTTCCCTGTACCCATGTGGTGGCTCACAGCCATTCATAACTTCAGCTCCAGGGGATCTGACACCTACTTCTGACTGCTGCAGGCACCAGGCACACACATGATGCACATGCATACATGCAAGCAAAGGATTCAGAGCACACAAAATAAACCTGAAAATATTAAGTCCAGTCCTGGCACCGCACATTATTACCTTTCTGGTTTTATGGTACATGTTGCTTAGGAATACTTCCTTCATAACAATGGCTTTCTAAAAAATAGAACCTAGCCTAACATCTAGAAGGAACAATGTTTTATTGTTCTGCATTAAAAACTTCAGTGCTAATGAGAAAAAAATCCACTCCAAATGGCTAGGACTTAATGAGAATCAATATTGTTCTTTAACACATTAATTTATATAATGTACTGGCATTGTTAATCCATACTGGGTATATTAAGTGAAGTGTTTTTCTTTTAAAGATATTCTGGAGTGTGTACAATAACATCCCTCCTGTGCCCAGCCTGCCTTTGAGATGTAGTTATCACTTAATGAGAGGAGAGAGGCGACCACTTTGGTAAGTGTGTATGGTTCACCTGGAGGTCAAGGTGGGTGGGAAATAGCCGTGAACTTCATAAGGACTGTTTTCACCTGTGGCATGCTTCTTACCATAAAGTGTGCCCTGCTTATCAAGGCCCAGGCTCTCAGGGGAGCCTAAGGTAACTTCCTTAGTCACTATAGTAGTGAGAGCAATGGACAGTTAGCTTGCCCAGGCTGGGGCCTCTAATACCAATAAATCTTTATATCCTTTAACCTTTCACACTTACTCACAAGTAAAATGAAATTCTGTTTCAGCTCATTTCTCAGTGAATGGTAGAAACATAAATTGAACAAAAACAGTAGAATTTTGTTGGGACCTGTGACTGAGAAGCTTACCGTTAGGACTGGTGTTCCATACATCTGGCTTGCCAGGTTTCATCTGGACTCTGACACTCTCCACCACGTTTCTTTACTTTCTCAATGTTGGCTGAGTTTTCAGTCAGGCTTTTCTGCTTGTGGGAAAATAGATCTCTCAAGTTCCAGTCCTTTTGAACATTGGAATTGAACCTAGTGCCTTGCACCATATGGTAGGCAAGCACCCTACCATTGAGCTACAGCCACACCCTTGTCCTCCCAACCCCATTTTTTGAGACAAGATCTGACAGAGTTGCCCAAGCTGGCCTTGACCTCACTGTGTAACCATGATAAGCCTTGAACTTAGCATTCCTCTGCTTCAGTCTCCTAAACAGCAGGGGTGATAGACTTCACCACCAGTCCTGCTAGCTAAGGGCTGCGATTTATGCCCTTCAAGTTTATCAGCACCAGCATTCTCCAAACATGGTGAAATCTAGGGCTCACCACCATTGGCTCACTGTGGATCAGTTCTCCATCCCTGGCCAATCATGAGATGAGGAAGAAACGGTCTCATAAGAAAACCTGGGATGCAAATGTGTCTTTAAAGCTGGGATATGGAATCAATCCTACCAGAATGCCTCTTTCAGGGAAATTGGGATGTTTTTCCTAAATAGAAAGTGGCTATTAAACCATGGTCCACCATAGCAACACTTGTTAAATCTGTGACCCAAGTTTACATGGGAATTAAATGAGACAGTGTTATGAATATGCTTTGGAATGTATAGGTCTTCCCACCTGCAAAGCTGTTGCATCAGCTGTCCATCCCCAGCAAATCAGGGAGCCCCTGGGTACCACCTCCTTAAGAATGAGGACCTTGTGTCCCTGCACACACCCTCATCCCCATCACAGCCGATTCCATGTTGCTCCCTCACTCTTCTCCATTGCCTTCCTTTTTCATTCTTCTGCTTTTGTTCCCAATCATAGAGCTGGAGAATATTGACTAAAAAATGCCTGTGTGCTTTTGTGTTCCATGCCGGCTATTGTTAAACTAAATGCAAATAGGACTGCCCCTTCATTGTGGAGTGAAACTTTAAATGTTGTTCTTTGATGTAGGGAGGAGGAGAGTAATGCAAAGGGTGGCGTGTGGAAGATGAAAGTCCCCAAGGACGGCACGGTATGTCTCTGCTGAGCATCTCCTAGAACCGCCTGGGCATGGGGTTCAGCATGTTGTACTATAAAGAGAGCCTGTCCAGAAGTCTCCTGGCAGCCCTAGGTGGAGAAATTCATTTCTAACATTGGTGATGGTCACTTAATACTGTCACCTTGAAGAGGTATAATTGAAAGAGCCAGGTATTATGGTGCACACCTTTAATCCCAGCACTCAGGAGGCACAGCCAGGTGGATCTCTGAGTTCCAGGCCAGCCTGGGCTACAGAGTCAGATCTAGGACAGCCAGGGCTACACAGAGAAATCCTGTCTCGAAAATCAAAAAAAGAAAAGATCCTCATTCTCAAAAAATACCAGAGATCATCCTCTGTCTAAAAGATGTCCTGCACACACACACACACACACACACACACACACACACACACACACACACACACACATACAAACGTGTGCATACCCCAATAAATACATAAGGAAGAAAAATCATTAGAAATAAAATAGACAGAAGGGTGTTTTTTTTCTGATCCCTTTTATGCAATTATGCTCAAAGAATTAAAATGCTTCTGGGAAGCCACTCATGTGGGCAGGAATCATCTTTCTGTGAGCACACATTTGAAGTTTCAACCAGATTCATTAGGCAGGGCTGCAGACATGGTTGTTCAGTGGCAAACATGAAATACACCAGAGCAGCTAAGGGGGAGCCAGACAAGGTGTATGAACCCCTCTGCCCTGCTAAGAGAGAGAGAGAGCAGAAGATAGGAAAGCGCAAGATGCTCTTAGATTCTCCAGTTTCACTGGTGTGCTCCCCCCCTTTTGTGTGTGTTACTATACTTATGTGTTTGCTTATTTCTGAGGTGATGGGGAGCCACCTGGGGTTATGCACATTTATGGGCCTTATTTGGAAGTAGACTAGGAATCACCCTAGACTTGGAACCCTAGTGGAAACCATCATGATGCCCACACCCGTATAATTGTCCTGCCCCACCTTGCCAGTTCACTAGGCTCCATTTAGGTGACAATGCACTTTCCTGTCTGGACAGATGCCTTGGCTCTTATGTGTCAGCCCCCATAGAAGTCTGGAAGGCTAGAGCTGCCTGTGTTCAAAACAGAAGCAGGAAGTCTCCCTTGCCCTGCTCTGCCCTCCCACC